>NW_007253822.1:0-2044 GCF_000164805.1 Carlito syrichta | reverse complement strand
TACCCCCCGTTACTATAATATTACTAACGCAACGATATACTCCTGCCAAGCCCCCAAAACAAGAGAATTACGCCAGTTCATATAGATAACTCACGCACACCCAATTATATTCTTCGCTTATGTGTATTTTATTGAATTACAGAACCATGTCCCTATTGAGGAATGAAATCCCTAACTAAATCCACATTTCCCAAGTAACATTATTAGTTAACTAACTACACATCCTCTAAATTCCTATCTAAATCCCAATCCCCTAAAATCTTATCCCCTCTTTATTCATTTAGTAGCCCTAACACTAATTGATACTAACATAATACTTTAACCCTATAAATAATATAAGTTGATGTAGCTTACTATTAAAGCAAGGCACTGAAAATGCCTAGATGGGCTCAAGCCCCATAAACACAAAGGTTTGGTCCTAGCCATCTTATTAGTTCCTAGTAAAATTATACATGCAAGTATCTGCCTCCCAGTGAGAATGCCCTCTAGGTCCCAATAGACCAAAAGGAGCCGATATCAAGCACACTAATATAGTAGCTCATAACGCCTTGCTCAACCACACCCCCATGGGATACAGCAGTAACAAAATTTAAGCAATAAACGAAAGTTCGACTAAGTTATACTAGATACATGAGGGTTGGTAAATTTCGTGCCAGCCACCGCGGTCATACGATTAACCCAAACTAATAAATATCCGGCGTAAAGCATGTTTAAACTATACTTAAACTAAAGTTAAACCCTGACTAGGCTGTAAAAAGCCCCAGTCTAATCTAAAATAACCTACGAAAGTGACTTTAATACTTTGAAGACACGACAGCTAAGACTCAAACTGGGATTAGATACCCCACTATGCTTAGCCATAAACACAAATAAATACAAACAAATTTATTCGCCAGAGTACTACAAGCAACAGCTTAAAACTCAAAGGACTTGGCGGTGCTTCACATCCCTCTAGAGGAGCCTGTTCTATAACCGATAAACCCTGATCAACCTTACCACCTCTTGCTAATTCAGTCTATATACCGCCATCTTCAGCAAACCCTAAAAAGGCTTTAAAGTAAGCACAAGTATAAGCATAAAAATGTTAGGTCAAGGTGTAACCTATGAGGTGGAAAGCAATGGGCTACATTCTCTACTTTAGAGTATTACGAATATTCTTATGAAAACAAGAATTAAAGGAGGATTTAGTAGTAAACCAAGAATAGAGAGCTTGATTGAAACAAAGGCCATGAAGCACGCACACACCTCCCGTCACCCTCCTCAAATGCAACTCCACAATAATCTACATAAAACAAATCACAGCGCATGAGATGAGATAAGTCGTAGCAAGGTAAGCATACTGGAAAGTGTGCTTGGAATAGACAAAGTGTAGCTTAAATCACAAAGCACCCAGCTTACACCCGGAAGATTTCACAAATGACCACTTTGAACTTAATCCTAGCCCAATATGAACTAACTAAATTATACTAAGTCTTGTAAACCAAAACATTTACCTTAACCTAAAAGTATAGGAGATAGAAATTTATATAGGCACTATAGACAAAGTACCGTAAGGGAAAGATGAAAGACACCTTAAAGTACAAAAAAGCAAAGACACTCACTTTTACCTTTTGCATAATGAATTAGCTAGAACAATTTCACAAAGAGGACTGTAGCCAAAAACCCCGAACCCAGACAAGCTACTTGTGAACAGCCATAAGAGCATACTCATCTATGTCGCAAAATAGTGAGAAGATTTCCAAGTAGTGGTGAAAAGCCTACTGAGTCTGGTGATAGCTGGTTGTCCAAAATAGGATATAAGTTCAACTTTAAATTTACCTACAGAATAAATAATCCCCCATGTAAATTTAAATGTTACTCTAAAGAGGGACAGCTCTTTAGAAATAGGAAACAACCTTACTTAGAGAGTAATTAAAATCTTTTCCATAGTTGGCCTAAAAGCAGCCACCCATTAAGAAAGCGTCCAAGCTCAACTTACCAGAAATGCCTTAATCTCAAAAACCAAATGCAACTCCTACAACTACACTGGACCAATCTATAAATA
>NW_007253821.1:321197-333407 GCF_000164805.1 Carlito syrichta | reverse complement strand
CGGGATGGTTTGCCTTCCTCTTCCTCCTCATCTGCTTCTGAATACTCATCAGTGCTTCGGCCCCGCTTTCGAACCGACCGCTGTGATTCTTTAGCTAGCTCCTCATCTTCTGAGTTCTTGGACAAATAGCTCTCTAGAATAAACAGCATGTTTAAGCCATTGGCACAGTTAATCATAAATGGACTTGAGAAATTCTCCTTTTCCTCCCCACATTCACCCCAATCCTGCTCTCAGACTTGCTTGTGCATAAATATTTTCCTTCAATAATTGGCCTGATTTCTATCTTTTCAGTTCCATAGTAATGCCCAATATGACTCAGTATACTTTACCTATGATTTTAAGCAAGAGTAGATTTCCTGGGGAAGAAATCTGATGATTCTTGAGTTAAATGAAGATAGGCTGTCACAAACTCCTTCCCACTAGTCCTAAAGTTAGGGAATCATGTAAACATACTGATAAGTGAAGATTAAGTCTAGGCACCTGACTCTGTACATATGAAATACTGTGCCAACTCTCATCTCATGTTATTAAATACCCTTGGCAGTCTTAAATGTCTTCTCTTCTTTATCTATACAGTAAGTCCTCAACATTTAAGTATGGATAGAAAATATTCAGAAAAAATAAGGATGGTTGTATCTGAACTGAACATGCACAGACTTTTTTCTTGTCATTATTCCCTAAATAATGTAGAACCGCAACTATTTATATAGCATTTACATTGCATTAGGTATTATAAATAATCGAGATGATTTAAAGTATATGGGAGGATGTGGGTAGGTTATATGTAAATACTACACCATTTTATAAGGAACTTGAGCATTCCATGAATTTTGGTACCTGCAGGAATCCTGGAACTAATCCCTAATGGATACTGAGGGATGACTGTACTTACACCTTAGAAGATCTCACATAGTTTTACAACTTTGCATACCATTTATATGCTGATGACTCTCAGATTTGTTTTGGGTAACCATGAAATTCTGGACTAGTATATCAGACTGCCTACTCACCATCTATGCTTGGATATCTTAACAGCCATCTCAACCTAACTGTCCAAAACTGAGCTCCTGAACTTTCCCCTTAAAACTGCAACACTGTGGTCGCTACCATCTTAGTTTTTGGCAACTATTCTTCCAATTGCTCAGTCATCCTTGATTCTCTCTTTCTCTCATCCAACCCAAGAGTAAATGCTTTGGGTCCACCTTTAAAACAGAACCATAATTTGATGTTTTCACCTCTTTCCTGCTACTGTTTAATCCCACCCACCATCATCTCTCATCTGGACTTATACGATAACTTCCTACAGGTCTTCTGGTTTCTGTCCTTGCTCCATTCAATCTATTTATCATACAACCACCACAGCAAGTTAACAGCTGAGAGATCATGTCACTCTCTTGCTTAAAATTCTCCCATTATTTATCATCCCCATATAAAATTAAATCCAAAGTCTATGCAATGGCCTGAGCTGGGATATGTAATATGATAGACACTAGTCACATGTGGTTACTTTAAATTTAATTAAAATTAATTAAAATTAAAAATTCAACTCCGCAGTCCACAGTGGCCACACTTTCAAGTGCTCAATAGCCACATGAGGCTAGTGGCTACTGTAAACATCAGCACAGAGAACATTCCCATCAGTTGGACAGCACTCTTTCTTGTTACGGCTTAGCAAATTTTTTCTATAAAAGGGCAGGCCCCAGTCTCTGTTGCAACTATTCAACTTTTTGAGAAAGTGTGCACAGATAATATGTAAACAAATGGGCATGGTAGTCTGCCAATAAAACTTGCTTTGCAAAAAGTTTATATAGACAGGTGGGCTGTAGCTCACTGACTGCTGTACTACACAGTCTAGCCCCTGTTGATCTCTTTGCTTCATCTCATTATTCTTCCCCTCACTCACTCTTTTCCAACAACCTTGGACTCCCTTCCAGGGTTTGAACACGAAAGGCACAAACTTGCCTCAAGGCCAACAGTTGTTGTTCCATATGCTTGTACCACTTTTTTTTTTTTTTTTAGATAAATGCCTGACACATTTTATATGGGTCTTCAGGCAAATACTGCTTTTTTCTGAGTAGCTGGGACTACAAGCATATGCCATCACATGCCTGGCTAATTTTTTTTTTTTTTTTTTTTTAGAGATGAGATCTCACCATGTTGCCCAAGATGGTCTCAAATTCCTGACCTCAAGCAATCCTTCTACCCCAGATTCCCAAAGTGCTGGGATTATAGGCATGAGCCACCACACCTGGCTTCACTTCCTTTAGGAAAAATAATTTCACTATTTGAAATTCCAACTACTCTCCCAATCCTCTTTCCTCCACAGTACTTATCTTCATCTAATATATCATATATTCTACTGATTTATCTTATTGTCTCTCTTCCCCTAACTAAAATAAGAGTTACATAAGGGCTATTTTGCTCACTGTTATAGTACAGTGCTTAAAATAGGGCCTAGATCAATAAATATTTGTATTTAATGGCTGAACTAATGAATTTGTCTGTCTTTATGACACATGAAGATAAATACTCAAAAAGATATTCAACTCCCTTCTTTAGTCTCAACATTCAAATATTTTTTCCCCTTTTCCTCCTGGGTTGGGCTTAAACTTAATTCATTTCATGTTTAATTTATGAAAGCAAACAATCTCCAGAACACACTATAAACAATGGTGAATCAAGTATGTGAGAAAAAAAAGGTGGAAAGGTAACAGTTGGGGTCACTTAAAATCAAAGTAGAAAAAGCTCTGAAATAACTACAAAGACTAAAAAGAGGCTGGTTGTGGTGACACACTCCTGTATTCCTGACTACAGGGGAAACTGAGATGGGAGGATCCCTTGAGGCCAGGTGTTTGAGGCTGTAGTGCACTATAATTGTGCCTGTGAATAACCAGTGCACTCCAGACTGGGCAACAGAGAGTCTTTAAAAGTAAAAACAAAACAAAACAAAAGACTAAATGTATATCATAAACTCCTATTTTAGAGCTCTTCCTGAACTTCAGGTATGGGCACAGCTAGTTATTAAGAAATCAAATAGTTACTAATTGAAACTCATTGTCAAAATGGAAAGAGATAGCAGGTACTTTGGTGTGAAACTATTCAGCCTCTCAGAGCATAAAAGGTAATTTCAAAATGAGGGTCATGAATAACGTGGTAAATAGGAAGAAGCAGAATAAATCTTGATCAGATCACAATTTTCTGAGACTCTTCTAGTTTCCATTTAAAATTTAATTATTGCTGGGTACAGTGGCACACGCCTATAATCCCAACACTTTGGGAGGCTGAGGCAAGAGGATTGCCTAAGCCCATGGGTTCAAGCCTGAGTAATTTGGTGAGACCTCATCTCTACAATAAATAAAAAAATTAGCTGGGCATAGTGGCATGCACCTATAGTTTCCACTACTTAGAAGGCTGAGGCAGAAGGACTGCCTGAGCCTAGCAGGTCGAGGCTGTGGTGGCCGTGAATGTGCCTCTGCACTCCACCCTGGGCCACAGAGTGAGGCTCTGACAAAAAAAATAAAAATAAAAGTAAAATAAAATAAAATAAATTTGATTATTTACACTAGAGATCTTGAAAATGAATTTCTTACCAAGTATAATTTATTTAAACTATAATTAGTAACCAAGCACAAAATTATGGGTTTTATCTCAAAGATACTACTGGTCATATGAATTTTAAAGAAATGCTATAGAATCGCCATCCAGAGTTCACTTTACTATCTGCTGCCAGGCATGGAGGCTTATGCTCATAATCCCAGCAGTCTGGGAGGTGAAACGTAGGAGGATTGCTTGAGCCCAGGAGTTCAAGAACAGGCTGCACAACATGGCAAGACCTTATCTCAAAAAAAAAAAAAAAAAAAACAAGTAAAATAAATAATAATTTAAAAAAGTAAATATAAGTGTCTACTTTTATCTTGCCCAAACTTCTGTCAATAGGTCTATTTCTTACCTTCACTCTCTGAGCTGGAAAGTCTGCGCTTATGAACTCGCCTTATTTCTTTACCACGTCGTAAACTCTTCTGGGAACCATCACTTTCTGAATCTTCTTTGTAGTTAATTTGTCTTTTCTGATTTCTCCTTGACCGTCTTCGCCGAGTTTCTACAAAATCATCACTAAAATCATCACTGAAGTCACTTTCTATTAAAAAGAAAAACAAGCCAAATACAAAATTTAAGAACATTAAATAGAAATGTAGCTAGTTTAGGTTACAAAAAGGTAGAACTACTCAGCAGAATTCAGTCAAAAGAAGTTTTAGATCAACAACTTTTATAAGTATCAATAATGAGCCAATCTGAGGGGGTCTTTAATGCCAGATTTTACAAACATATACTATTAACAGTTAAGCCTCAAGATTAGAAAATGTTTTATACTTTTACAAAGAATCCTTACTGCATTTGACCTAGAGCTACCTGGTAAGCTGTACAGCTGCCACAACTGCTTTCTTGGAGGAAAGTTACCAGAATCTGCCTCCTGATAATCTGCTGTTCCTATCTGTGGCTATAGTCATAATGTATTACAGAGCTTAAACCTACTAACCAAAGAAACTCATGAACTTGTTTCAAAGTAGTACAGAATGGGAGTTGTATTTTTGGCTTTTCTGTATGTGGAATAAGAATCTGCTAAATACGGTACACAGGGCTACTTAAACTCTCAAAGCATTGCTAAATGGCATATATTCTTGTCATCTCTAATCAGTAAACCAGAGTGAGACTATGGCATTATGTCAGAGCTCAATTCAGAGTGCTAACAAATTCCACTGATCTATTACATTCAGCTTCTATTCTCTCATGGGCTTCAAATATTTCAAAATAGCTAGGCAATAGGTTAAACCGGTTCTCACTGACCAAATCTGGAACAAATGGAATCTAAATAGTGATGGTAATGTAGTATATCTGTTGACCAGAATAAGAATCCACAAGTATACTGATATAAAGAAATACAAATACGGAGAAGGGAAGTTCTTTCTTACAGAACAACTAATAAATATAACAGAAATGATGAGTTAGAAAATCATCAATTGATGCTAAAACTAGTAGATGAGATACATAATAAGAACAGGGTATTTATGCAGCCTCAAAGATACACAAATTACTTATCTATTACAAGAAAAGATAATAAAGTAAAGAGGTTTGGAAGACATTAACATTACCTTGGTGATATTCCTGCCAAAAATGTATAATCTGAATTTAATTACAAGGAACCAGAAAAATCCAAATTGAAGGACATTTGACAAAATAACTAATATATATTACTTTCAAACTGTCAAGGTCAATATGGACAAAATTTTAGAAACATTCCAGATTGAGACTAAAGAGACATGAATGAATGCCATGTAAAAACCTGTATTTGATCCTGAGGTAAGAAAAAAAAAATAGATACAAAGAACAATATTGAATTATTTAATGAAATCTGGATATGTACTATTGATGAGATAATGGTATTGTGTTTATCTTGATTGAAATTTCTGATTTTAATAACTGTGGTTATGTAAGAAAATGCCCCTGTTCTTAGGAAATAATAACTGATAAGGGGGCATGATATCACCACTTACTTAAAAGGCTTAAAAAAAAAAAAAGAAAGAAAGAAAACAAAAATACACCCACAACGATGACCAGAATGAGGGATACAATATTCCTGTTTGTGGCACTTCTCTAATAAGATGACACCTATAAATTTGCCAATTACATAAAGCACTCATAACTTTTAGCTATTGTGTCCCTCACTATTTACTCAGTACTCAGTTAAAAGGGATAAACATAAGCTGATAACATCAACAGTGATAATTTATAAAAACGACTGAGTCACTGACTGTGTTCTGAGTGAGAGATGATTGATATTCTTCTCTCTCCAAAAGCTGGACATCTAAGGAGAATGTTCATAGCTTATTGAGAATGATTCCCAAGAAGAAAAAGGTTAGGCATGTGAACACCTGACATGAAACGATTCATCACGATCCTAAATGAAATTGGTATGAAGCTAACAAATCAATTTGTATGTATTTTCTCAGATGTGCTGTTTGTGAAAATTTTAGTTACTAGTGAGTCTTAAAAATGGGAATTTCATTTTAAGAACTCAACTCCAAAAGTCATAAAAATTTTTTGAGTTGGGGTGATATGGATTCAAGCTATTTTTACCAGAGTCTCTACTATTTTCCTCAGATTCTTCCTCTTCATCATCATCAGAGTACTTTTTCTTTGGGGTCTTTCTTCGCAAACGCCTGCTTTGCCTCATTGGCCGGGCGGGGTGCCGCCTCAATCTACGGCTACAAAAATCAGTGTCGCTGTCGTCATTAGATGGTGGATCTTCTTCACTTTCATCTGGGTTTTCATCAGATACGACAAACTCATCTTGAGATCTGTCCAAAAGAAATCAGAGAAATTATGATTATATACTTAGAACTGTGAACCATTTTTGAGACTTCTGAGTTCAAATTCTAGTGAGTCCAGTGAATCATTAAGTAATATACAGTGCAACATATCAGGATAATTGTATCAAATGCCCAGTTTATAAAACGGAGAAATGTTTTGCTACCTATCCTTCTCTTGAGAGGGTTATGAAGATGAGTTGATGTTGATTTTTTTTTTTTTGAGTTGGAGTCTCACTCTGTCACCCAGGCTGGAGTGTAGTGGCACGCTCACGGTCACCATAGCCTTGACAAGTTGGGCTCAGGAGATCCCTCCGCCTCAGCCTCCCAAGTAGCTGGAACTGCAGGCACGTGCTACCATGCCCGGCTAATTTTTGGATTTACTATAGATACGAGGTCTCGCCAAGTTGCCCAGGCTAGTCTCGAACCCCTGAGCTCAGGCAGTCCTCTTGCCTCAGCCTCCCAAAGTGCTGGCATTACAGGCTTAAGACACCGCACCCAATCGATGTTGATTTTTATACATAAAATACTTTGTCTTCTTGGGATGTGCCCCATGTACCTTAAATTCAACATTCCAAAAGTGAATTAATTATTTCCCAACCTACTTCCCCTCTCTTTCCTACTATCACCCATCCAGGAGCTCAAACCAGAAACCTAGTATTTATCCTAATTGTTCCCTTTCCATTTCTCATATATAATCTATTACTAATTCCTCCTGAGTTTCCTCTTAAAAGATAATCTCTCATATCTAGTCTCTCTTCTTTTTAGGTTTCTCACCTAAACTAAATATCAATTCCCCAGATAGTTTCTCTAATCTCTCATCTCATTTTCTCTCAATCTATTCTCTAGATGAATGCCAAAAATGAATTTTTCTGGAGCATAAATTTCACATTTTTCTGATGGTTAAAACCCTTCACTGATTTTTCATAATTTTCAGGATAAAGTCCAAATTCTTATGTATGACAAGTAAAACACTCAATATCTGGCTCTTTTTATCTCTTGGTCACATCTCCAGGAGGACATTTTCTACCTCTTCCTCATATTCTTGTTGACGTGAACCACCAGGAGTTTCCCAAATATTCTATGACATTTTATGGTTTGCTGCCTTGGACATGTGAGTTCTATGTTCAAAATGCCTTCTTTCCTTCGTCCTGTTTCTAACCTCAAACTCATCAATCGGCCCAAATATTCATTCTTTAAATTTCAGATTTAAGTTTCACTTCTACTGTAAGGCCTTCCCTTACCTCTCGAATTAAGTCATCTTTTGCTGTGTATCCCAATTTAGCTTTACCTGTAATTTAGTAGCAATCACGCAGAATGACTTCTTTGTGGTTTATTATATGCTTATTTTCCACTAATAATCTGAATGGAGAAACATTGCGGTATAGTGTCAATACCTTCTGACAGGAACTTTCCTGATCTTCCATACCAGATTATTTACCCTAAGAATAACATCTATGAGTCACCAGAACACAGTAGCTAAATACTTTCTCACAGATGACTGGGAACCCCTCATGGGCCTGGGAGAAGGTGGCACAGAGGTATGTCCTCAAGAAGTGAAAGTTTAATTTCAGTGAATAAAATTTAAATGCAAATTTGAATTATTAAACAGCCATAAATCTACTTTGTTTTAATCTAAAAGGGACCAAAATCATTATTCTTGAATCCGCTTTAAATATCCTGAAGATAAACAGATTGTCTATGTACATGAAGAACAAAAGCCTCATCACAGTAGGACCAGATCTGTCCACTAGCCCAGTCTATTTTAAGCTGGTGTCTAGTGACAGGGGTCTATTGGTAGACCACGCACCCATCACTGATCTTGAATTCATCCTCACTCTCTTCTTCATCCAGATTGCTGTCACTGTCCAGATCATTTAGTCGCCGGCGTTTCTTCCTTCGAGCAACAGCTGCCCTCTGGGGACGCTTATTTTCTTTTCTTTCTTCATCCAGAATAGTAGAGATGTCTTTCCCACGATGACCTGTGATGGTGGAGATATCTTTTCCTCGGCCAACTCCTGAGTTTGATGGGAGGGGGTGGGGGAGAGATAAGTGTGTGTTTATTACAAGTGTCCCTTTAATTTCTAGATATAGTCCTTATTTGTGCTTAGTGGCTCTTCACCTTATTTCTTTATTTTCTCATAACTTCAGCTGAAAGAGTTCTCAACATGACAGGGTTTTGCATTCGTTTAGCCTATTGAGTAGAAGTTCACTATGTAAAGAACCTGTTGTATTCCATGCCTTTATATAATTCACATACAATAATATTCACCCTAATAGTGCATAATTCAGAGGTTTTAGAACAGTCAAAAAAGATTGTGTGACCATCACCACTAATTCCAAAACATTTCCATCACTCTAAAGAATCTCTTCTCGAAAGCTGTATTTTAGACGAGGTTTTAGAAAGAAGCCAATCTGGTTTTTTTTTTTTAAACTATGTTTGCAGGGCAGAAAAAGTGAGAATTCAGCAGCAAAAATGTACATAAGGCACACATCTCTGGAAAAACTTGTGATTTCAGTTTTTCTAAAAACAACCTACATATTAATCCTTTCCACAGTTTTCATAATATCTAAGTAGAAACCAGATTGCTCCACATTGGCGCACTGGTTATGTAGTGCTTTAGCTAAAATACCTTCAAATTCCTCTAGTGCCACCTATTAGTGGCTATGATATCAATAAATGAATTTTTATAGGTTAATTTAAAGCAATCATTTTTATCCTGATTATCTACAATTTTTGAGACTTTGTAGTCTCAACAACAACAGGAAAGTTTCCTCCATTTTCTACTTGGAACCAACTTAAAAATTTTTAATCTATGGGGCAACATCAATGTTTTATATCAGATCATAAAGCAAAACTATTTGAAAAGTAATTAGTAAGATACGAGTCTATACACTGACACTCTGTTCACAAATTATTCTAGATCTGAGACAATTAACATCAGTAGTAATCGTGATACACACTAGGGAGGAGAATTTTAAAAATATGCTTGCTGCCCTAATTTGGGCATCTGAATCAACTTGTTGGCAGAATTGTATGAAGAAGAGAGAATGACAAACACATACCTCCACCATCAGCCTCTTTAATATCATCTTCAATAGCTTCATCAATTGCTTCATCGAACTCATCAAATCTAAAAAGTACAAAAGGATCACATCACAGCCTGTCCTGGCACTTTATTTTAAAGATCTATACTAGATGTCTGGTCTGGTCTATCCTGGTATTTGACTCTAACTCTCAAGGTGATGATATTTGGAGGTGGGGCTTTGGGGTCTTTGTAGAGTCTTATAAGCAAGATTAGTGCCCTTATAAAAGAAGAGTGAGCGGGAAAGAGAGAAGGAGGGGGAGGGAGGAACGGAGCGGGGGCAGGCAGAGGGACACACTCTTTGCCCTTTGACCATAGGAGGTTACAAGGAGAAGAGGGTCAACTGTGAAGGAGCAGGCCTTAACCAGACACTGGATCTATCCTGGAGTCCCCTGTACCTTCCACCATGTGAGAACACAGCTAGAAGGTGCTATCTACATACCAGAAAGCAAGCCCTCAGCAGACACCATATCAGCTAGTGTCTTCATCTTAGTCTTTCTAGCCTCCTGAACTGTGAGAAATACATTTCTATTTTTTTATTTTTTTGAGTTGGATTCTCACTCCATCACCCAGGCTGGAGTGCAGTAGCATGCTCACGGCCATCCCAGCATCAACCTGCTGGGTTCTGGTGATCCTTCCGCCTCAGCCTTCCAAGTAGCTGGATCTACAGGTGCACGCTACCACACCTGGCTAATTTTTTATTTATTGTAGAGATGCGGTCTCGCCAAGTTGCCCAGGTTGGTCTCAGAACCCACGGGCTCAGGCAATCCACTTGCCTCGACCTCCCAAAGTGCTGGGGTTACAAGCTGAGCCACCAGTCCAGTCACATATCTATTGTTTATAAGCTACCCAGTTTATGGTTATTTTGTTATAGTAGCCAAAATGGACTAAGACAGTGCTAGAAAAGAACTTATGTAAAGGGCCAGATAATAAATATTTTAGGCTTTTCAGATGCTACAGTTTCTGTCATAACTACTCAATTCTACTACTGTGGTACAAAAGCAGCTACAGAGAATATGTAAGTAAGTGAGTACGTAAGCAAATGAGAGTATGTAAGTAAATGAGAATATGTAAGTGAATAACTGTGACTGTGTTCCAATGTAAGTTTATGAACACTGAAATTTGGATTATACGCAACTTCCATATATTGTTCATAGAATATTATTTTTCTTCTGATTCTTTTTTCAACCATTTATTTTAAAAAAACAATTTTGCGCTGGGCCCAGTGGCCCAGCCTGTAATCCCAGCACTTTGGGAGCCAGCAAGTTCGAGACCAGCCCGGGCAACTTGGTGAGACCTCATTTCTACAATAAATAAAAAATTAGCTGGGTGTGGTAGTATGCACCTGTAGTTCCAGCTACCTGGACGACTGAGGCAGAAGGATCACCCAAAGCCCAGCAGGTCGATTCTGGGATGGCCATGAGTGTGCCACTGCACTCCAGCCTGGGCAACAGAGTGACTCTAATTAAAAAAAAAAAAAAAATAGTAATTTTGGTCACAGGTTGTACAAAAAATAAGAGTGAGCTGGATTCAGCTCACCAGCCCTAATATGCCAACCCTTAAGTATACAAATCACATGAAAAAGAAAGTTGAATGAAATTACTGTTCCACAAATTAATATTAAGTGTTAGGTTTATGTTATTATTGCTATTGAAAATTGTATTATTGTGACTGAAATTCATATACAAATGGTCAAAATTTTAGAACTAGTAAAATGTACCTGTTTCTCAAAAGGTTGCTCTCCTTGACTTAAAGATAAAGACCAAGACTAAATGATTCCTAAGATTTCTTCACATATAATACTCCTTTTACCTTAGGGCTCAGGTAACCAAAAGGATGAAATAACTATATAAAACTATGCTAAAAAATGGTCATCACTAGCCCTGTATGGCTATTTATACATAAATAAGTTAAAATTTAAAATTCTGTTTCTCACTAGTCATATTTCAAGTACTCAACAGTCATATATAGCTACTGGCTACCATACTGGACACCAAAGAAACAGAACATTTCTATCACCAGAGTAAATTCTACTGGAGAATATGGGATTAAGAGCATACAGTGGATTAATAATAGCATTAAAACTAAAAGCTAGAGGCTGGGTGCAGTGGCACATGCCTGTAGTCCCAAGCTAAGACAGGAAGATTGCTTAAACGCAGGAGTCTGACTCCAACCACAGCAATATAGCAAGATCTTGTCCCTAAAAACTAAATAATTTGGCTTCTGAGTTGAGACTATGTAACTTCAGAGGACTCATAAATTTCAGATTAAGAACTTTTCTATAAAGTAATTTTTGATGGTTGTCTAGTATCTCACAGATGTATCATAATTTAGCTAAAAGTTTATTTTCAATTTTTCATAATTGCTATGCTATAAAAACCATTCTTATAGCTGTAGCTTGGGTTTTCCTTAAAATAAATTCTGAAGAAATAAAGATAAATTCTTAGAAAGTAATTCTGAATAAATAAATTCCGTACATCCACTCGTTAAGGTAAAATAACAGATACAGATAAAGCCAGATGCAAAGTTAACGAAAACCAGTATTTGATGCAAGGAAATGTTGCAGCTGTAAAGTGGCATAACAATCTATACTGAGTAACTAGCTTTTTACTCAGTGAGAAATTAGTTTTTTAAAATTAGAGACCATCAGAAACTTCAAATGTTTGAAATTATTTCAGTAAGAATGAAACATTCCACTCTTACCTGGAGAATTAAAGTCATTTCTTTTTTTTTTTTTTTTTTTGAGTTGGAGTCTCACT
>NW_007253821.1:310959-321177 GCF_000164805.1 Carlito syrichta | reverse complement strand
AGTCTCACTCTGTCGCCCAGACTGGAGTGCAGTGGCCGCTCCCGGCCACCGCAGCCTCGACCTGCTGGGCTCCGGCGATCCTTCCGCCTCAGCCTTCCAAGTAGCCGGAATTACAGGCATGCGCTACCACACCCGGCTGATTTTTTGATTTATTGTAGAGATGAGGTCTCGCTGCCCGGGCGGGTCTCGAACCCGCGGGCTCAGGCAATCCACTCACCTCAGCCTCCCAAAGGCGCGGGATTACAGGCTGAGCCACCAAGCCCGGTTTAAAGTCATTTTTAACACAACTAAGCAGTCATGATTTAAGTCCCAGATGTAAGGCTTCAAATAAAAGAGCTCTGGACATAGCACATATCTACCTTAATTTCAATGTTTTCAAGGAAACTGGACCCAGTGTCTGTTTTGTAGTCCAGATTTGATACTGACCCTTTTCCAGAGTCCTGCTTTGCTTTGAGTCTTTATCATTCATTGCTTCATTTAAATCTCCTCTAAACTCTACCCTTCTTCAGAATTTTATAATAAATCTATTTTTTATCTTGTTTGGTTAGATGACCAAAGAGTTCTTTGTGATATTTTTGCTGGACAATGTATGTTCCTGGTGTTCATACTTTAAATAAAATAACTGAGGCTGGACATGGAGGACCATGCCTGTAATCCCAGCACTTTGGGAGGCTGAGGTGGGAGAATCGCTTGAGCCCAGGAGTTCGAGACCAGCCTGGGCAACATAGCAAGACCTCATCCATACAAAAAAATGAGCCAGGCATGGCAGTGTACACCTGTAGTCCCAGCTACTTAGGAGGTTGAGGCGGAAGGATCACCTGAGCCCAGAAACTGGCAGCTATGGTGAGCTGTGATCATTGCCACGACTATACTTCAGCCTGAGCAACAGAGTGAGACACCGACTCAAAGTAATAATAATAATAATAATAATAATTGGCTTAAAGGGCATGCAAATTGTCCTTCTGAAAGTTGTAGCAATGTGTAACACAACCATGAAGGGAATCTTATCATTAAGACTTCTTTTCTAATTTGGAGAAACAAAGTTATTTTCTTGTTCTTTTAATTTTATTACTAAATAGAGCCAAATATTACTTTCATGTGTATTAGTCATTTTTACTCTTTCTTTTGTAAATTACCAGTTTGCATGCTTTGTCCATTTTTTTTAGTCCATGTTCATTTTATCTCTGATCTGTAAAATATTTTTATGTATTAAAGATTTTAACTTCTTTGTCACGTTGTAATTATGTCTATCCAAAGTGTATTTCCTCTTTAACATTTGCATGCACATTTTTTTAGGTTTTGAGAAAAAAAAACTGACATCTTGCCCTGCTACCATTATTATTATTTTTTTGAGTTGGAGTCTTACTCTGTCGCCCAGACTGGAGTGCAGTGGCCGCTCCCGGCCACCACAGCCTCGACCTGCTGGGCTCCGGCGATCCTTCCACCTCAGCCTTCCGAGTAGCCGGAACTACAGGCATGCGCTACCATGCCCAGCTGATTTTTTGATTTATTGTAGAGATGAGGTCTCACCAAGTTGCCCAGGTGGGTCTTGAACCCGCGGGCTCAGGCAATCCACTTACCTCAGTCTCCCAAGGCGGATTACAGGCTGAACCACTGAGCCCAGCTGCCCTGCTACCATTACAAGTACACCGTCATGTCTCCAGTGCAGCCTCACTCTCCATCCTCCAGATAAACAAACAAGAAACTTACCCTGTCTCGTTCTAGTCTTCAAAACAAATGAAACCTTAATTTCACTTAATAACTAACTTCCCAACAAAAATGACCTCAGGAATGTTAATGCTTGAGGATATGCAACCACCTTTGGAGCTATCACGTGAAAAACTATTGTATTTCCATTATGAAATAGCTATACTCATTTCATTTTTTAAAATTTATAAGCTATTCATTTTAAATTCTAACTCCTGCTGGGCACGATGGCTTACACCTATAATCCCAGCACTTTGGGAGGCCGAGTTGAGAGAATTACCTGAGCCTAGGCGTTCGAGACCAGCCTGGGCAACTTGGCGAGACTTCATCTCTACAACAAATCAAGAAAAATTAGCCAGGAGTGATGGCACATGCCTGTGGTTCCAGCTACTCGGAAGGCTGAAGTGTGGTAGCTATAAGCGTGCCACTGCACTCCAGCCTGGGTGACAGAGTGAGACATCAACTCATTAAAAAAAAAAAAAAAAATTCTAACTCCTTTGTAAGCAAACATGTTATATTGTAAATGCTATGGTCTGAGTCTTTCTTAATTTTTATATAATCAAACATCATTTCCATCTTCAGCCATTGTGCTATACTTAAAAAGTTGTTCCTTACACTAAGATTGTATGCCTTCCTTAAATCCTTTTGGGAACTAGGTAGAGAATAAACAAATGCATCACACATATTTTATGCTAAAAACATGGCTTACCCTAAGCTCCCATATTACTGTAATATAATTTTAGGGCTGAAAAGGATCATCAGGGTTAATCCATCATCACAGATGAGGCAACCAAGACTAAGGAAAATGAACCATTCAAGATACATGGTTAGTAAGTGGCACAGTGAGGACTATAATCTGTCTTCTGACACTAAATCCAATGCTCCCTCTAGTCAATGTTGATATCATCATCTCTGCTAGAAGTATAGGATAAAATGATACTAAATGACAGTAATGATGAAATGCAAATATAACAAGTCTCTGCCTCTTTGAATAACCAGATAACACAATCTGTTCTGCCACAATGCTTGTTTTAATGAAGCTTTTGAGTATGTGACCCCTAACCCTCACATTTCCCATAATCCCTAATGGTTGTTGTTTTTTTTGAGTTGGATTCTTACTCTGTGGCCCAGGCTGAAGTGCAGTGCACACTCATGGGTATCACAGCCTCGACCGGCTAGGCTCAGGCAATCCTTCTGCCATAGCCTACCAAATAGCTGGAACTACAGGTATACGCCACCATGCCTGGTTAATTTATTAATTTATTGTAGAGATAAGGTCTTGCCAAGTTGCCCAGGCTGGTCACGAATCCTTGTAATCAGGCAATTCTCTCACCTCTGCCTCTGAATGTGCTAGGATTACAGGTGTGAGTCACTGTGCCTGGCTCCCTAAAGGTTTTTACTGTGTAACTTTGCACAGCATGGTGATTTTTAGGAATATATATGTTATGTTACAGCAGAACTGACTTTACATTTGTACTTTCCATCTGTGTACTTTGATAATATACAGAATGATTTACTTTTTAAAAGACTAGGATGGGCCAGGAGCAGTGACTCAGTCTGTAATCTCAACATTTGGGAGGCTGAGGCAAGAGGACTGCCTGAGCCTGGGGGCTTGAGACCAGCCTGGGCAACTTGGTGAAACTTTGTCTCTACAATAAATCACACACAAAAAACTAGTCAGATGTGGTGGTGTGTGTCTGCAGTTCCAACTACCTGGAAGGCTGAGGCAGAAGGATCCCCAAAGCCCAGCAGGTCAAGGCTGGTGGCCATGAGCCTCCAGCCTGGGCGACAAGAGTGAGATTCCAACTTAAAAAAAAAAACCAAAAAAAACTAGGATGGGCACTGTTCTTATATATACAAAATTTTACCCTTACTAATCCTACTGTATTTTATAAAGTTTTAACAATAATAGTAGTAGGCTACACACATAGAACTCTTCTATGATCACTGGTTTAAGTTTATAAACAAGAAACAAACTCAAAGTTCAGAGTTTTATAAAATTCTTTGTTTTTCATTTTTAGTTATTCAAGTTAAAAAGTTGTTTTGGTGTTGTCCTAGTAGATTTTAGAGGCCATACACCAAAACATTATCTAAAATAATTAAAATATAATTTACTTATTCAGTGAGACGGTGTGATTTAGTGGAAAATAACTATAGACTAGTAAACAATTAGCAGATAAAGTTTTAGTTCTAGGTTTCACTACAAATAGAGAGATCATAGGAAAATCCCTCTCTGGTATCTTTGGTAGCAGAAGGTAAACCAGATTGTATTTCTGACTCTTTCACCAGGCATTTATAGAGCATTTACTATGTGTCAGCACTATGGTACAGTAGGGGACATAAGTCCATGTAAAACAGACATGGTCCTTACCTTCATGCTACCAGTCTAGTGGGGGAAAGAAATGTTAATCAAATCATTGTAACTACACATAGTACAATTATAAGTACTTTTAGGGAGAAGATCTAGTTGCTATGAGGGCATTTAATGGGTGGATTTGATCTAGAGATGGTTAGCATGGTAAAACTGGAAAGGAAATTATATGAGTAAACAGCACGTGCAAAGGAACTAAAAGAAGGTAGTGTGGCAAACGCAGAGAGAGTAAGGGAAGATATGGATAAGATGGAACTGAAGAGGTGGGCAAAGGAGAGTTTATATGCCTTATGGACTTATAAAAAGCATCAATCCTTATTCCAAGGGTTTTAGAAATCTGAAGTATAGTAAGCATAAGATAACACGAGCAGATTTATGTTTGGCAAAGATTACACCACTCTAAAATTCTGTGACTCTAAAAATGGTAGTAAAAAGTATATCTACATCTGCTAATAATCATTATGATGGGCAAAGCATATACTTCTGGGTCATGCTGTTCAACCGTGAAACATTTTACCATACTCTTTTACTGTAAATGCTCCTATATATTTCATACCTATAACTTATACATTTCCGTGTTCTTGTTGACCTCCTTTCAAGCAAATTTGCTTTGGATTTTTTTGAATCTTTTTTCTTTTCTTCTTGGTCTTCAGAAAAATCTGGCTCCTTTAAAAACATAATAAAAAGTATGCAAGTTATTACTTATGACAAAACAAAGTTCCTTTGGATTAAGAGTCTTATAATCTCCATCTAGGCAGCACATGTGAAAGGACTGAAATGATCCTCTCAAAACTGAATAAGCATGGCAACACTAAGTATACAGATGAAAAACACTGGTGATCAAAGGATAAAATGCTTCTGTATTAAAATTCTTATGCTTCTGAGAATTTATAATTAGTCATAATGAAGTTTTTCCACTGATCCGTATTTTAGGAAATAATTACATTTGGCACAGAAGATAATAAACATATATGCTGAATAAATGAAATGATGGATTTAGAAGGGGTTGGTACTCAAGGAAGACAATATACTTTAATAGACTTTTATTTAACATGACAGGCTATTTATGCCTGTGACTTTATTAAAATAGCCTGAAACTATTTATGAAACCAAGACAATTTCATCTTTTTAAATGAAAATCATGTTACATGTACTTTCACTCATGAGATACCTTTCTTAATTATAAATTAAACTAGTAGCCGGACTCGGTGGCTCAGCCTGTAATCCCGCGCCTTTGGGAGGCTGAGGTGAGTGGATCGCCTGAGCCCGCGGGTTCGAGACCCACCTGGGCAGCGAGACCTCATCTCTACAATAAATCAAAAAACCAGCCGGGCGTGGTAGCGCATGCCTGTAATTCCGGCTACTCGGAAGGCTGAGGCGGAAGGATCACTGGAGCCCAGCAGGTCGAGGCTGCGGTGGCCAGGAGCGGCCACTGCACTCCAGTCTGGGCGACAGAGTGAGACTCCAACTCAAAAAATAAAATAAAATAAATAAAAATTAAACTAGTAAGTGCACAACACTGGTAATCCTTCAAAGAAATCAAACTGTGAATAATTCAAATTAAAGTTTTCGATAACCCCCCAAAACAAGGAATTAAAAATCAAATCACCCTCAACTATTCTTTAATCATTTTACTAAAATAGCATAACAAACAACTAAAAACAAATGACCAAATTTAGGGTAAAAATAATCAAACGTATTTCAAAGGGAAGAACTATAAATTTAGTTTGGATGTGATATCATATTTTTAAATTATCTGCATACATATAATTTCAATCACAAGATTAGGGGATTAGGGATTAGGGTGACTTCTCTAAGATCTTAAATTTTCATTTTTAATATTGGTATATTATACATTTAAAACTGCTCACACTACTTACAGTTGGTTAAATTTAATAACTATAATGGCAGCCTCCCCTTTTAATAATACAAATGAGAAACTTACTTGTGGAGGAATGATGTTTTCAATACTGATACCAACATATACCAAGCGTTCTTTCCTTTAAGTGAAAAAAAAACAAAAACAAAAAACAAAAAAGAGAGAGATTTGCTAAAAATAAAATTGTTACAATAATATCAATAACACAAACAACACTAAAATTATAATTTCACAGTAATAGCAGAGATACTAGCTATGTATTGGTATCTGTGATGAGCACAAAATGTCCTAGAGTTAAGAAAATTATCTCTTTAGAAGTGACTTGGTGTAAGGTAAGAAGTGGCTTGGTAGAAGAGACTTGGTAAAATAAAACTGATCACTAAAACAAACAAGGAACTTACGTTGTGACTCGATGATGTGATTAGATAGAAAGATACCTTTGATTGGACAAATTTGATCTTTGTTATATTGTTATATATATAAGTCCTTAGTAATATTTTGTGTATGTGTATAACAGTTAAAATCTCATGGTAATAATATTACTATAAAAAATTCTGTAAACAAAATCATATCAAGGTTCTAGTAAATGACACAAAGATTTTTCACTTCTTGCTGTTGAAAAGATAAAAGCAGCTGGGCTCGGTGGCTCAGCCTGTAATCCCAGCACTTTGGGAGGCTGAGGCAAGTAGATTGCCTGAGACTGTGAGTTTGAGACCAGCCTGGGCAACTTGACGAGACCTTGACTCTACAATAAATGAAAAAATTAGCTGGGAGTGGTAGCGCATGCCTGTAGCTCCAGCTACTTGGAAAGCTGAGGTGGAAGGATCGCTGGAGCCCAGCAGGTCGACCCTAGGGTGGCCATGACCATGCCATTGCTCTTCAGTCTGGGAGATGGAGTAAGAAAAAAAAAAAAACAAACATGATGAAAGCAATGCAGCCATAAGGCTCTGTGCTCCAGAATGCCATGAAGATGACACACTTATAGCCAGGAAATGAGGATTTGAACCATTAATGACATCTCCATAGTTTCATTTCCAAGAAACAAACCTTTATTGACTTTAATTTAACACATTTTATATTTTAAAAAAAGCAGGTGCTTTCTCTGCTACTCCAAAGTTAAGCCAATTCAACAAGGAGAGCTGAGTTCTGACATTTTAGAGCTTAGCTCAAACGAAAAAGAACTAGTAACTATTCTTTCTCCTTATACTTGTAATGTTCCTTATAGAAGGAATGCATCCAATTGGCTAGGTCCTTTACAGTACAGAATTTAGTGCCCTGAAAACAAAAATGTCAGTCTTTTTTAGAGATAGGTCGTGATGCTAATACATATGTAAGAAAGTAACAAAGTGATTTTAATCAAAACCCAATAAAAATACAGTACAGTTAAGAAACTAATAACAAGAAAAGGTAAGAACAGTACACTAACTAGAACAGGAAAGACTCCACGGATGTCAGCACTTGAGCTACTTCTGTTATTAAGTATGTTTGATTCTAACCAAGTTTACTGAGATAAGAGTTTCCTCTTAAAACCTCTTTTAAGAGTTTCCTCTTAAAACCTTGAAATCTCAACCAGGTGCGGCAGCTCATGCCTATAATCCCAGCACTTTGGGAAGTGGAGGCGAGAAGATTGCCTGAGCCCAGGGGTGCAAGAACAGCCTGGGCAACCTAGTGAGACCTCATCTCTATAATAAATCAAAAAGAATTAGCAGGTGTGGTGGCACACGCCTGTAGTTGCAGCAGAAGGCAGAAGGATTGCCTGAATCCAGCAGGTAGAGGCTACGGTAGCTGTGAGCATGCCACTGTACTCCAACCTCAGTGAAAGAATGAGACTCGTATTCAAACAAACAAACAATAAAACAGCCTCAAAAACTTTACGTTCACTTGGCCACTATTTCTCTCCTCAATTCAACTACAAAAACACTTATTCATGTTTGCCACTGCTTTGTATCAGGCTTGAGAATTCACAGGTAAATAAGATATGGCTCCTGCCCTCACAATTATTGAGTATAGTCAGTTTTTAAATAATAATGAACAATTATTTAAACAATTATTTAAAATAATAAATAATTATTTATACAATTATTTAAAAACTGACTATAGTTCATTATATACAAGTATAATGGAAACCTGAAAAAATAATAGGTTAATTTTGCCTGAAAAACAAAGAAATTTGGGAAGGATTTAAATAGGTAGTAACATCTGAGCAGGATCATGAAGGTTCGTTTGATTTCTGGCCATGTCATTCTCTTTCTTAGCAATCAGAATCTTCCACTCCATCTCACTACCAGGCTCAGTGATCAGTTATGAACCAGACCTTATCATTATCAATAACCACACTCCTAAAATTCCTCTTCTCTGACTTCTATCAGTTCACATTCCAGCTTACAGCCTATGTCCACGGATCCCAATAATTCTTCAACTTCTTAGAACCTCCATCCACTAATGCTGACCTCTTTTAAACACTGCCCATCACTTCCTTCATGTCCTTAACTTTCCCCTTTACCTGGCTTAGACTCCACAGTCTACTACTATAAATATTCCTTTGTATATACTCTTTCAAATCGCTTGTCTCTTTCTCTCCTTCCTTCTGTTATATTACCTGAAAATTCCAACCCTGATTAAATCCATTCTCTGATAGTACTCTGGGGCTGGGTGTGGTGGCTCACATCTGTAATCCTAGCACTTTGGGAGGCTGAGGCAAGAGGACTGCTTGAGGTTGGGAGTTCAAGAGCAACCCAGGCCACACAGTGAGACTCTAACTCTTAAAAAAAAAAAAAAAGTACTTTGGAAGTACTGAGTTGTTTGAATTCCCAAATAATTTCTGGCACTAAACTCTGGAGGAGACGTTTAAAAATCACTAAGTAGACTTTGAAAACACCAGATTTCAGAGTATCCCAGCTCCAGGCCCATAGATAGTTGCTGACTAGCCACTAAATACTCACTAATGCATCCCTCTTATCTACCAAACTGTAGAAGCCTCTAAGCTAGAGACCACATTGTATAACTCCTCATGTTGTTTACACTGCCTGGCATAAAGTAGAAACTCAATAAATATCAGGTAAAAGTTGACTATATGTGAGACGAGGGAAAAGATGCTCTTATATTATGACATATGGAGTTAAGTATGGCTCTAAGCTGCTAGGATGAGTGCTAGACAAGTTATTTCACAGATTTTTAGAAAATGAATAAAAATGCTCACATTAGCAAAACGGATGAAGCCAGCTGGAATTTACAGTTAATAAATATTTATTTTAGAAACACACACATTTTGCTGTTTAAAGTCCCTAAGGTTCATACACACACACACACACACACACACACACACACACATACACACACTCTAGGAGCTATAAATAATAAAGCTTTGTTAACCAGATTATCAGGGAGAATCAGCAAACACCAGCAACATTCAGTAAATTGGCTTTGTGCCAGACTGGTCTTCTTGTAATACTAACTTCCCCTCCTTTCTACATTCAATCTCATTGAAGATTCAGTGTGTGATCTAAAGCCATGACTACAGATGTTCTCTTAAAGGAAGATACTAAGTCAAGAGGATTATCAAGAGTAGGAGAGAAACCGAAAGGTACTAGTAAATGACTAGTAATATAAACAAATGTTGGGGCACATTTCAGCACAAATTTCTAAAATTTAAAGTATTTAAAATAATTGAAGTGGCATGTTCTATGGTGTGTGAGGCCACTGTCAAAAAATTTTCACAAACCTTTTCTGTATAAATGGTATAAGCAGCATAGGCCTCCACAGAACAAACAGACATAATCTAAGTATCAGATGAAATTCTTAGTGGTTTACATTCTTGGCTTTTAGAAGGAATACATTCTCTTCCAAACCCTTAGTGGGTGAGCCTATTAGTAACCTGCACTGTTGAGTCAATTCAGCTTCTGGACATGGAAAAATCTGCCTGTCTTGCTGATTTCTCAGGACAGGCAGATTTCAGAAAGACCGAGGCAAAGAAACTTCTAGTTTTTATTTGTGATTCACTTTAAAGCATCTTTAGTTATGTCTTTTCCAGTGATAAAAAGTAAAAACAGGCCGGGCTCGGTGGCTCAGCCTGTAATCCCGCACTTTGGGAGGCCGAGGTGAGTGGATTGCCTGAGCCCGCGGGTTTGAGACCCACCTGGGCAACCTGGCGAGACCTCATCTCTACAATAAATCAAAAAATTAGCCGGGAGTGGTAGCGCGCGCCTGTAATTCCGGCTACTTGGAAGGCGGAGGTGGAAGGATCGCTGGAGCCCAGCAGGTC
>NW_007253821.1:310303-310939 GCF_000164805.1 Carlito syrichta | reverse complement strand
TTGAGGTGGAGTCTCCCTCTGTCACCCAGACTAGAGTGCAGTGGCCGCTCCCAGCCACCGCAGCCTAGACCTGTTGGGCTCCAGTGATCCTTCCGCCTCAGCCTTCCGAGTAGCCGGAATTACAGGCATGCGCTACCACGCCCGGCTGATTTTTTTGATTTATTGTAGAGATGAGGTCTTGCTGCCCAGGCGGGTCTCGAACCCGCGGGCTCAGGCAATCCACTCACTTCAGCCTCCCAAAGGCGCGGGATTACAGGCTGAGCCACCGAGCCCAGTTAGTCCTAATAATTTTAGACAGGATTATTTTTTAAAATGTTTTTGGAAGATAGTCCAATATCTGAAATACAAGTTTCAAATACAGAAATACGCTAGGGTTTAGCTGGGGGCAGTGATGCTCAACTGTAGCCCAGCTACTCAGGAGGCTGAGATGGGAGGATTGCTTGAGTCCAGGAGTTCAAGACAAGCGTGAATAACACAAGACCCTGTCTCAAAAAAGAGAGAGAAGCCGGGCTCGGTGGCTCAGCCTGTAATCCCGCGCCTTTGGGAGGCTGAGGTGAATGGATTGCCTGAGCCCGCGGGTTTGAGACCCGCCTGGGCAGCGAGACCTCATCTCTACAATAAATCCAAAAATCAGCC
>NW_007253821.1:290941-310168 GCF_000164805.1 Carlito syrichta | reverse complement strand
TGTCTGGGCGACAGAGTGAGACTCCAACTCAAAAAAAGAGAGAGAGAGAGAGAGAGAGAGAACCCCAAGGTTTCTAAATTCAAAGGTTTATTATACATTATAAGCCAGAGAGCTCAAAGACAAAATAAAACACAGGTTCTGGAGGCTGAATCCATTTTTAAGGTATATCTTTGCACCAGGTAAAATGAGTGGATTATGGAACGTGCTAACTGCCTTAAGGCAATCTAAATATTGAGGGGGACACACTATGAGTCAGAGAATAAAAGTTAAACAAGTAGCAAATGGAGGTCATAAGACCAATTGGGAGACATTGCTTCGATATTCTCAACTATACTAGTGTACAGATGGGCATGACATCCTTCAGATTAATCCTATGAAATTATTTCCAACACCTCCACCATATCATCATACTGATTACACTAACTCAGGCCTTATTGGCTCTCCCACTTGCTAGTACAACAGCCCCTAATTCCTCCTCTTTACTGTTACCAGAGCATTTTTTTTTCTAAAAATGAAGATCTAATTACATATATCTCTCTTTTCATGGCTCCCTCACTGCCTATAGAGAAAATTAAAATTCCCTAGCCTAGACAGCTATTTACAATTTGGACTCACACAGCTTTTTTTGAGGTGTATCTCCTACCACTCACCTACTGACTTTTACACTTTGGCTTTGCTCATATTTGTACTTTTTGTCTGAAATTACTTTCTCGGCATACTCACCTGTATAACCCCAATTTATCTTCCAAGGCCCTTCCTGAAAACTCCAACTCCTAAATTGCTCCTCCACAATATTCTTGTATTGCTTTTAATATACTATGACTTTTCTATTTTATTATATCATCAACTCATTTATCTATATTCTCTGATAGAATGCTGAGTTCCACGTAAGCAAAAACTTTGTCTTATTCATCTTTTCTCTTTAGTTTGGTACAGAGTAGATGTGAATGAATGCTTGAATAGATTAATCAAAGAAGATATGAATTATAAATACAGACTACTATCTTGATTCGTGAAAGGACAGAGCCCAAAATGGAGTTTCTCTGGCCTCCTTGAGCTTATATATGAAAATAATCCTTTCCTGGAATCCTGGGCAAGTCATTGGACATTGAGATTAACATCTCCTAAGAATTTGTCTTTCTGCTACCAGCCCTGCCCTTCTCATCTTTCCCAATCTAATTTCTGTGCAATTCATTGCCATACTCGCAGCACCAGCCCACTGACCTAACAATTTTGAATTCCCCATTAAAAATTAAGCCCAAGTTCACTCTTACTTCATCCAAGAAGTCTTCTCCAACTGCTTTAGACCACATTGAAATGGCATATTGAAAAGAAAGGAATTTCTTACAGTCATTAGGACACATTTCAGCATTTAAATACTCTACTTCACCGGTGTTAACTCTACCCACCCAAACAGGTGACAAGGGTAACTAAGTAACAGAGAGTTCTTGTAATTCTCTACATTCTCTACAATACTTGGGTATATAGTCCCCATAACACTTGGGCCAAGTCTTATTCAAAGAAGGTTCTGATAAATACGATAGATTGGGATTGGCAAATTTTTCCTGTAAAAGGATAGATTACATATATTTTAAGCTTGGCAAGTTACAAGGTCTGTGTTGCAACTGTTCAACTCTGCCATTGTAGGGCAAAAGCAGTCACAGATAATATATAAACAAAATAGCAAAGCTGTGTTACAATCAACCTTTATTTATGGATATCAAAATTTGGATATCATGTAATTTTCATGTGTCATGAAATAGGATTCTAGTTTTGATTTTTTCCCCAACCATTTAAAAACATGAAAAACATTTCTAGTTAGCAGACAGCAGAAAACCAAAAAGCAGGCTGGATTTGGCCCACAAGTTACAGTCTGCCAATTCTTGCTTTACAGGGATGCATTTAACTACACAAGACAATTCTGCAGTCATATTCCCAACCAAAACATTAACACACATATCGAAATACCTTCGTTCAGCACGTTCTTTCTTCTTTAAGGCAACATCCAAATCCTGCAACTGTTCCTCTAATTTTTCACACAGGAGTTTCTAAAAAAGCAAAATAGATGAGTGTCATTTTTAACACCTTACCACAATCTCGTATCATGTGCATGTGAAGCTCCTGAGTATTATGCTCTGAGAGTTGAACAATTAAGCTTTTCTTGTGTTTAAATAAATAAAGAGGTGCCTCAGCATCCATTCAACAGAAGATGAACACAGCATCTTTGAAATAAAGCATACATTAAAGAAACTTTTATCTGTGCCTAACCTGCTGGCAATAACCAAATGTCTAAAATAGCATTTGGTTCAGTGTATACATGTAACAGATTATAATTTTTTAAAAAATTCCCCCTGTAGTTCCAGCTATTTGGAAGGCTGAAGCGGAAGGATCGCCAGAGCCCAGCAGGACAAGGTTGCGGTAGCCGGGAGCGGCCACTCCACTCCAGTCTGGGCGACAGAGTGAGACTCCAACTCAAAAAAAAAAGAAAATTCCCATGACATTTTCAAAGGAGGTTACATGTATAATAAAATGTAATGATGCCAATAACTTTTTTTATAAATATAGGGAAAAGACCGAGCTTGTTGGCTCAGCCTGTAATCCCAGCACTTTGGAAGTCCGAGGCAAGACGACTGTCTGAGCCCACAGGTTCGAGACCAGCCCGGGCAACTTGGCAAGACCTCGTCTCTACAATAAATCAAAAAATAGCTGGGCATGGTAGCACACGCCTGTAGTTATGGCTAGTTGAAAGGCTGAGGTGGAAGGATCACCGGAGCCCAGCAGGTTGAGGCTGTGGTGGCTGGGAGTATGCCACTGCACTCCAGCCTGGTGACAGAGTGAGACTCCCACTCAAAAAAAAAAAAAAAGGACAGGGAAAAAAATGCATGAAACAATACCACATGGTTACTGGGTCAAAATAGAGTTGAAATGTAATTAATAAAAGTTATACTAAGCCATACAAGTCCACTTCACTGAAAAAGGAACAAAGTCCAACATTTTAAAAAATTATTTTAAAAATTTTTTAGAGACAGGGTCTTACTATGTTGCCCAGGCTGGTCTCAAAGTCCTGATCTCAGGCAATCCTCTCGCCTCAGCATCCTGAGTAGCTCTGCACTCAGATTAGACCATCACTTTAAG
Source organism: Carlito syrichta (assembly GCF_000164805.1). Taxonomy (NCBI): domain Eukaryota; kingdom Metazoa; phylum Chordata; class Mammalia; order Primates; family Tarsiidae; genus Carlito; species Carlito syrichta. The sequence goes on along the minus strand of NW_007253821.1, from coordinate 307,033 downwards.
GCTTACACTAGGTTTGTGAGAGAAAAGTACCCAACGGCTATAGGAGCACAGAACTATCCTGCTCTTCAGCTTCAAAGGAAATTCGTCTGAATTAAGATAGAAGAGAAAGATAATCCATGTTTCTCTTAACCCTGATAACATCACATTTAAAACTTCTGACAGAGAGAAGATAGGTAAAAATTAAAAAAAAAAGGAAAAAACAAAGGGATAAACAGCAGGAAAAAAACTTATTTTTTCCTTTCTATAAATCAAAAATTGGTGCTTTTTGAGCTTATAAAAATGCAAGAAAAAATAGATCATAGTTTTACAAAAATTAGAGAACTTCTGAGAATTGTTTTGGAAAAAAAGAAACATTTAGAATATAATAATAAAAGGTAGTGTTCTAGGCAGAGCATGGTGACTCATGCCTGTAATCCTAGCACTTTGGGAAGCTGAAATATTAAGATCACATGAAGCCAGGAGTTCAAGACCTTTTCTTAAATTTTTGCTCAGGCTGGAGTGCAGTAGCATGATCCCGGTTCATCACAGCCTTGACCTCCTAGACTCAGAAGGTCACAGTCCTTCTACCTCAGCCCCTGAATAGCTGGGACTACAACCACACGCAACCATGCCTGTCTAATTTTTAAAATTTTTGTTTCCTTTTCTTAAAAAATTAAAAGGTAAAGGTAGAAATCTAAACAGGGATAAATACTATCTATTCACAAATTCTTTGAAGATTAAAGATTTTCAGTAGCTATTAAAAAGTATTAATAAATATAAAGTCAAAGACTTAAAAACAGATGTGGGCTGGTTCATACATGTTGGCAGGGGGGGCAGAACCATTCTCCATCAGGGATGATCATCAGAGGAGGGCGAAGGCAGGCAGTGTGGTATCCACTGTCACAAGAGTCACACAGAAGAATCTGCAATAAATGACATTAATGTCAACCTAACTATGACTAAAACTTAATGATTAATGTTAAAGACATTTCAATATTTCTTTTTTTTTTTTTTTTGAGTTGGAGTCTCACTCTGTCGCCCAGACTGGAGTGCAGTGGCCGCTCCCGGCCACCGTAGCCTCGACCTGCTGGGCTCAGGCGATCCTTCCGCCTCAGCCTTCCGAGTAGCCGGAATTACAGGCATGCGCTACCACGCCCGGCTGATTTTTTGATTTATTGTAGAGATGAGGTCTCGCTGCCCAGGCGGGTCTCGAACCCGCGGGCTCAGGCAATCCACTCACCTCAGCCTCCCAAAGGCGCGGGATTACAGGCTGAGCCACCGAGCCCGGCTCAATATTTCTTAAAAGTACACTGCAAAGCACTCAAGTTGCATAAAGCTAATAAAAATGTTCTGATAATTAGTGATCTAATATGTTGATTTTTAAAAAATTAAAAAACAAAAACAAACAAAAAACCCTAAAACATGTTAAGCTATACAATTTAGTGAAAAATAATAAGTCCTTTCTGACCTGTATTAGAATCATTTTCATTCAGTGTATAGCCACAAGGGCTATAATAACATACTCTTTATAACCAAGTTTTAAAGCTCAAGTATTATAACTACCTTACCATACGTAAAATTTTAGTAATACAAGAAATTTCCTTTTTAAACAGCATTTCAATTACCAATCTGCAAGAAACACTCATGGTTCTTTTTATTATGCAAATTCAGCAAGAAAGTGACTGAGGTACAGAAAAGGAATATAACTAAATATAGAATCAACAAGTTCTAATACAAAGTAATGACATCAATTAGTTTTAGAGTTATTTTATTGCTATTTAAGATGACCAAATCTCTAAAACTTAACATGGTATATATTCATAGATGTTTAACTTAAGAAAAAACTTATTTTCAAATAATTTTAAATTTACAGAAGAGCTGCAAAGATAGAACAGAGAGTTCTCATATGTCCTTCATCCACCTTCCAATAATGCTAACATTTTATATAACTATGGTACATTTATCAAAACTAAGAAATTAGCATCAATATAATACTACAAACTACAGATTTTATTCAGATTTCAAAAGTTTTTCCACTAATGTCCTTTTTCTGAATCTAAACCCTTTTAGTCATGTCTCGTTAGTTTCCTGATCTGTAATAGTTTCTAGATCTTTCTTGGTATTCCATGACTGATAGTTTGAAGAATACCAGTCAGATATTTTTTGCAGACCGTCCCTGAATATGAGTTTTCTCATGACTGGAGTGGGGTTCGGAGTTTTAGAGAAGAACACCAAAGAGGTGAAGTGCCCTGCTCATCGCATAATATCGGGGGGGGGGTACATGGTATCAATATCACTTACTGGTATTAACTTTGATCATTTGGCTAAAATAGTTTCTGTTGGTTTTCTCTAATGTAAAGTTATTACTTTTCATTTTCCATTTGAAAGTGATAAGCACAGCCCACACTCAAGGGGAGAGGAATTAACTTTTTTAGAGGTGTAAGTATCAAAAAACTTGTAGACATACTCAGTGGCTCAGCCTGTAATCCCGCGCCTTTGGGAGGCTGAGGTGAGTGGATTGCCTTAGCCCGCACGTTCGGGACCCGCCTGGGCAGCGAGACCTCATCTCTACAATAAATCAAAAAATCAGCCGGGCGTGGTAGTGCATGCCTATAATTCTGGCTACTTGGAAGGCTGAGGTGGAAGGATCGCTGGAGCCCAGCAGGTCGAGGTTGCGGTGGCCGAGAGTGGCCACTGCACTCCAGTCTGGGTGACAGAGTGAAACTCCAACTCAAAAAAAAAAAAGAAATTAAAATCACTACAGTAACGTAAACACTTTGGGGAGATACACTGAAGCTACGCAAATATCTATTCTTTCCTTAAAGTTTTGCCCACTAGTTTTAGAGTTCACTGGTGATCTTGCTTGCAACAATTATTACTGTGGCGCTCTGACGGCGACTTTCCATTTCCCTCATGCATCCTACGTTTGTTATTTGGAATTCTCCTGTAAAGAAAATATGTTCCTTCACCCCTCCCCACCCGTTTGTTTATTCAATCATTTTTATCAGTATGGACTAATGAATCTTTAATTAATTCTTTGGGTTACAATCTAAAACTAACACTATTTAATTTTTTTTTTGAGTTGGAATCTCACTCTGTTACCCAGACTAGAGTGCAGTGGCTGCTCCCAGCCACCGCAGCCTTGACCGGCTAGGCTCCAGTGATCCTTTCGCCTCAGCCTTCCAAGTAGCTGGAACTACAGGCGCGCGCTACCACGCCCAGCTCATTTTTTGATTTATTGTAGAGATGAGGTCTTGCCAAGTTGCCCAGGCGGGTCTCGAACCCACTGGCTCAGGCAATCCACTCACCTCAGCCTCCCAAAGGCACAGGATTACAGGCTGAGCCACCGAGCCCGGCAACACTATTTAATTTGTTGTTGGAATTGTTCCAGCCATGAACAGACACAGTCAGTCATTTCTCCAAGAAGGCCTAGTTCCTTTACTAGAGAATGGAATTTAGAAACCAAGATTTGGGTGCTCTGAGTGCTCATTTCTACTGGATACCACCACTTCTAAGCTCTTTCAGAGGATAGAGCTAAGAAATATATGAGGGGAGAAGGACCCAAAAAACCCCACCAGAATTATCTTTTAGAGTGTGGGTCTCTTATAGTTTTTATCTGTAAGTTTTGAAAAGGTTGTATCATGATTTATGGAAGAAATGTCCCAAGTTGTGGCAAACAGGTGACTGGGACTTCCACAATGATAATGTACCTACTCACACTGTGCTGAGTGTTCAGCAGTTTTTGACCAAAAACGGCATGACCCCCAAGCCTCACCATCCCTATTCACCCAATCTCACTCCAAGTGACTTTTTTTTGTTTCCCTGGATGAAAAAAGTCCTCAAAAGGAAACTTTTGCTGATGTGGAAGAGTTGAAACAAAAAATGGCAGAAGAACTAAAACACATTAAAATTGATAAGATAAAAATGGTTTTAAGTGGCAGAAAAAAATGTCCTGATAGGTATATTGCATTAAATAGAGAGCACTTTGAAGGTGACTAAGTTTAAACATGTAAGAATAAATATACAAATTTTTATAAATAAATTTTGGAGTGTTTTGGATCCCCTCATATGTATGTACATATATAAATATTTCTCTACCTATAATAAAGTTGACATGAGTTCATACTCATACTAATATATACACTACTAATCCAGCATCAGGGATTTCATTCTAGTCTTTGGCCTCGCTTACAGTGAGGGCGCTGACTCCCATTACCTGTATTTTACTTATTTACTCAACCCTAGCATACGCAGTTTCCAACATCATTCTCAGTATAATTTCTGTTCATTCCATTTTACTTACTTCCTCACACTCCTTTGTGTGAGCCTTGATGATCATGAAATGCTTAGAAGCATCTTCTCAGCATAATTTCAATATCTATTCTTCTCAGAGCTAAAGTCATTTTCCGGTTCTAAGTTACATCTTTTACTTGAGCTGTGTCAGAAACCAGTGGGATATGATAAACTTTACTGAAGGATTTAGTTTCCAGATATGATTTTAACAGTAAAAAAGAAATGAGTAAGTAAATAAGAACTTTTTTTCTTTGAGTTGGAGTCTCACTCTGTCTCCCAGGCTGGAGTGCAGTGGCATGCTCACGACGACCCCAGCGTTGGCTAGGCTCCAGTGATTCTTCTGCCTCCGCCTTACAAGTAGCCAGAACTACAGGTGCATGCTACCATGTGGCTAATTTTTTATTTATTGTAGAGACAAGGTTTCGCCAAGTTGCCCAGGCTGGTCTCGAACCCACGGGCTCAGGCAATCCACTCGCCTTGGCCTCCTAAAGTGCTGGGATTACTGGCTGAGTCACCAAACCTGGCCGAGAACTAACTTTGACCTACCACATAATATGTATCAGAAACTATGCTAGGCAACTTTACATAGTTTTTAACACTCCTCAGGAGTATATGGTGAGTCCTATTTTGCAATGAAGAAATCAAGATACAGAGAAGATACCAACTAATGAGTGGAAAAGCAGGATCTGAATCCATGGTGTCTGGCCCATGCTTTTCCCATCATACAACATCACCTGCTTTCTAGGGAAAAAGAGCCTGGATAGCCACTTATAAGTTTTCCAAGTTTTAGAGCATCTCAAAATATTTCTGGCTTACACAATTCTACCCATGTGGAAGCACCTTTCTTTACACTGTATTTTATTAAATAGTCAGAGCATGCCTTTAAAGACAAATCTATTCAAAAGTACAGAGAATTAAGTATAACAAGACTATTTCCTCAAAGGACTCACTTCTGTATGAACTGCAAATACATAGATAGATATATATGATTCTCCTGTTTAGGTCACCTTTGAAGAACTTACTTCCTGGTTAAGAAAGCTCCATATAAATCAGGAAGCATTCTTTTGAATATATCTGTTCTATAATTTATTTTCCTAAAAAACTTTTTTAACTGCCCATTTTTATAATTTCAAAGTCCTACTAGGCTACTACTTGACTTAAATGTTTTCACAGGAAGGCAGTAAGATCTACAGGCCTAATTTACTTACAGCTAGCACTTTAGAAATATCACAATAAAATTATTTGTTTATGAGACAGGATCACGGTATGTTGTCCAAGCTGGACTCAAACTCCTGGACTCAAATCCTCCCACCTCAGCCTCCTGAGTGTCTAGGACTGCAGAGTACACCACCACATCCAGCAGAAATACCATTATAAAGTAATTTGGAAAAAACGAAGAAATATGAAAAAAAATTGATTATAAGTACATGAATAGATTCATTAGTTTGTGAAATGACATGAAGGCATATCCTTATTAATTAGAAAAAATGTCCATATATAAGCCAGGCAGAATGAAAGCAGGATCCTGACTCCTTGGCCTCCCTATAATTGGGTTATTTGAGAAACAGAAATAAAAATTATATTGTAGCATACAAGCTCTCTTTTTTAATAAAAAATTGAAATTGCAGTCAAACCCAGAAGAGTTAGGTTGCTTCAGGAAACACAGTATACTTGCAATATGAATATCATACATTTACATTAGGTACATACCAATTCAGGATGGTTTGGAAGGCCACATTTTTTGCATGGTTCATCATCATCTGCCAGGACGGCTTCCTCACTTTCCTTTTCTTCTTCTTCTTCTGAAGCTGCAGATGATTTTTCACTGTCAGACGCTTCACTTTCATCATTGCTGGAGTATTTCCACCTGCCACGTGTTCGAGAACCAGTCCATCGAACTTTTCCTTTGGGTTTTACCTTGTATAAAATAAAAAATTGGGATAATTTGATATAAGAATGTCTTTCTAAAAAAATCTTTTCCTTATCACATGTTCACTATAGACTATTTAGTCAATAAAAAGAAAAAATAAAATTTTTTGTAGTCTCATCACCAGATATACCTACTATTAAATTTTGGCATATATTTCCATTATTTTTTCTACATTTCTAGTTTTCTTAAAAAATGGAATTATAACAAACATTCTGTCTTACATTTCTCCTAGTCATAAAATATTCTCCTAACATTGCTATAAATGTCTTCACACAGCTGTATTTATCTAATCCTCTACTAGACATTTAGGTAGTTGTTTCCCATTTTTTCACTTTTATCAACAATGCACTGTATCCTTATAAATAAAAATTTTTACACACATCTCTGTGGTTAGGATAAATTCCTTGAAGAGGATTCTGGGTCAAAGGTCATGTGTGTTTTAAATACTCTGAAAGAGAATGATAACTATATTCTCTCATATTGTTATATAAAATTTTAAATCCTGTATTCGAGATGAACTTAAAATTTTTAATTGGGTCAGAACTGTTTACAAAAATCTTGACATATTTACAAATATAGAGTATTCAGATAATAAGTTTATAATGTGAATAATAGTTTTTAATTTTAATTTTAATTTTTGAGACAAAGTCCCACGCTGCTGCCCAGGCTGGAGTATAGTGGCATGATCCCAGCTCACCATAGCCTTGACCGCCTAAAGCAATCCTTCCACTTTAGCTTCTCAAGTAGCTGGAACTACAGGTATTTGCCACCATGGCTGGTTAATTCTTCTATTTTTTTGTAGAGACGAGATCTTGCTATGTTATATTTGCCCAGGGTAGTCTTCAACTCTTGGGCTCAAGTGATTCTCCCACCTTGGCCTCCCAAAGTGCTGGGATTACAGGCATGAGCCACCCTGCTCAGCCATTAACATCATTTTGTTGCCTAGTTTTGTAACTCTTTAACTCATATTTTAGTTTATTCCTACACTACAGATCTTCAGCAAAGAAAAACATAATTTTAACAACAAAAAAGAAGAAGCTTTTTAAAACATAAAGAGTAAAAAAATCAGTATTTTAGGGAATACAGGATCACTTACAATAAAGAATAATCTGATCATTTAAATAAGTTAAAAACAAAAGCAGCACTTTTAATTGTGACAAACTCCCAAAAACTAGTTGAAAACTTATAAAAGATTTTGCTTAAAATAAAGAGGGTCAGAGAAAAGAGAATTCTGACTTTTTGGACTAACGATTACAATGGGGGAAAATAGGCACTCTCCTACATACTAGTAATAACATGGCAATAACAGGGCCTTTTGGAAGAATGATGTCACAATACCTATCAAAACTTAAAATACACATGCCCCTTGACCCAGCAATTCCAATTCTAGGAGTCTATTCTAAAGAAATACTCACTCATGTCCGAAAGGATCTTCAATGCAGCATTGCCTGTAATAGTGAAAATTGGAAACAACCTAAATGTCAATCAATAAGGGAATGCTTAAATAAACTGAGGTATAGCCACACTATGGAATACTGTGTGGCCATTAATAAACAAAAGGTAGACTACATCTACCAACACAGAAAGAGTTCAGAGATACACTGGTAAGTGAAAAACTCATAGGAAAATGAACATATTTGATCCAACTTATTTTTTAAATAAATGAGTAAATGTTCATGAATGTATACATGAAGGCATGGAAAAAGGACTGGAAAAATGTACCTGACAAGGAAAGAGTTCAGAGATACACTGGTAAGTGAAAAACTCATAGAAAAATGAACATATTTGATCCAATTTATTTTTTAAACGAATGAGTAAATGTTCATGAATGTATACATGAAGGCATGGAAAAAGGACTGGAAAAATGTACCCCAAATTGTTAATAATGGTAATGGAAAATTTTCATTTTATAATTCTACAGGTTGGGTATTACTTGAATAGTTTATAAAGAAAATATATTCCTATAGTATCTGTAACTTTCTTTAAAATGTTAAAAGACAGTAAGAGTATAAAGTCTGAAATTTAATATGTGAAAATAACTACTGAGAAAAGATATCTCAGATAAAGGAACATACATTAATTTTCAGTTGTGTAATTTTTAGCCAAGATCAAAAAGCTATTAACGATTAGAGACAAATATTTTTAATTAAAAATTAAAATTCAGAGTAGGAGAAAACATTTTACCTTGCTTACTTTAGAATTTGTATCCTTCTCCAACTTTTTCAAGTTTTCTTTTTTGTCAATTTTTGGCAAAGTTGTTGGCTCTTCTTCCACTTCATCTTCTCCTTCTCCCCTTTTTTTATCAGCTTTCTGATCTCTAATCTCAGCTACTTTTGCTGTGGGTCTAGATATTCTTGGAGACCTCCTTAAAGTACGACCCACATTTGTTTTCTCTTCTTCCTTTTCTGATTTTTCTTGCTTGTTTTCTGGTTCTAGAATTTTGGGGGGAGAATCTGGCTTCTTTTTCCGACTGGATATCCTAATTGTTAATTTGATACCCTCTTTCTGCCTTTCAGAGGTTATCTCTGTATTTTCTGAGGCAGTGGCTTCTTCTTCAGGAATCAACTTATATTTAAATTTGTTTTTCTGCATAGAACCCTTTGTCTCAGAAGAGTCTTCTATGCCTGAGGTCTGGGCATCGTCCAGATTATCCATTTCTACCTTCACGGATTCAGAATCCTCTTTAAGGATTTCTGTTTCTACTTTTTTCACAGACTGACCTTCAACAGAACCTGTGCTCTGACATTCTACCACTTCCTTTTCTGAGGGAAGTTTCTCACAGTGGTCAGTCGTATTAGATGGTGAAGTGTCATCTGCTTCAGCAGAGTCAAGTTGTTCTGACTCTATAGTATTCTTTGGAACTTCTTCTGGTATTGGACTCAATCTTTGTATGTCCTTATCAAGAAAAGTTTTTTTGGACTTCTCTAACTTTTCAAGACATTCTACGACTGGTGGGCGCTTATCCTTTTTACTTTTAGGAGACTTCTCTTCAACTTTCATGGCACAGGACTCAGTGGTAGATAAAGCAGCTTTTAAAGAGAGATCTTTTGTCATCTCAGAAGACTCAAGAGAAGTTTCCATTTCCAGAGGACAAGGTTCCTCTATCTGCCTTTTGTGACTCTGGGTCTCTATGACTGATACTGAATTATCTGCATCTTTCCCTAAAGGGACCATTTCTCTCTCAAGCTCACCTACTTTCATACTCATTATGACAGAATTTAAGGACTCTGCTCCATTTCCCTCCATGATGACATTTCTGTCCTTAGAGGGGCTATAGCTATCTTCCTTTGTATCATAAAACTTTGTCTCTATTTGTTCTGTCTTAAAATTTGGAGTTACTCTTTCATCACTAACTTCTCCATTTACCAGTTGTTTTCCTTCATGGCCCATAGTAGTGATGGTAGAGACTCTTTTACAAGTCTCTTCCTCTTGTCTTATTTCATCTTTCAAAAACTCTTTTGTTGGAGTAACTGATTTACATAAAGGTCCTTTGACTGGACTATCAAAATCATCACTCAGTTTAATTTCTCGTTTTTTTAGTGGTATCTTGGCTTGTTGGTCATTTTTAAGTTTCTCGGTTTCTTCAGTAGATTTCTCAGTAATTTCTTGAGAAGATTTAACATTGCCACCAAATTCCATCCTCTCAGGCTCCTGTGCCACTAGTTTCTCCATGCTACCCTTGATATCTTTAGGATCTGCTCTATATTCCTTTACTTCAACTTTAATGGGTTTGACATTTTCCTTGAATGAATCACTTTCTTCTTTGATAATCTTTTTTTCCTCACTTTCTGGCAAAGATTTTTCCAGTTTCACTATGACTGGCATTTTCACAAGTTCCTTTTCATCTTCTTTTTCTATTTTCACAATAGTTTCTTCTAGAACATTGCCTGTAGAACGGTTTTCTGAATCTTTTGTCCTCTCTTCACCTTTCTTCTTTTCATTTTCCTTCTGTTCCTCTAAAAATCAGAAAAAGTTTACTTACATGAATAGAAGCCTGAAAGGTTATAAGATATAAGACTTATATAATATATATTTCCATTTGAAGTTTCTATCTTAAAAGAGGTAGCTTTTGTCATTAAATATTTGATCCCTAGAAAATGAAATCTGAGAATGAAGGAAATTAAAATACTTTAAAGCTCAACTTCTTTTTTTTCTTATAAAGATTTGGGGTACAATTCAGGGTTAGGTATAAAAAGGTTGATTATGCGAGTACCCCTCCCTCCCCTAGCAGTTTCCCTCATCTGCCAATCCCACCATCTCTCCCCTGACAGTTTCCCACTACTGCCAATTACTTTCTTATAGTCTTATAATAATTGCTCAAGGTTCATTTAAAGCTCAATTTCTAGACACCAAAAAACTTATTTAGAAAGACTCATGTTTCCACTTTTTACTTCCGTGTCCTCAATGGAACGCCAATATTTACGCAGTTCAAATCATTTATTCAAGCTTAAGAGATGGCTCAAAAACATGAAACAGAAAATACTACATAAAACATTTCCAAAGATCTTATTTGTTTAATAAACCAACAACTGTTCTTTTTCCCAAGTCACTGAGCACTTCCTATTACTGAAGTAACATGAGCACTGCAGTGGGAAAATGAAAACTACAGAAAGAAAAAAAGTCTACAATTCTATTACCCAGAGACAACAACTCTTAATATTTTAAGTTATTAATCCTCTAGTCTTCTAGATTTCTCAGTAGGTTAAAATCATGTTGTCTTCATTCATTCACTGAAACATTAGCACTCTCTAACGATGTTAAATGCTTTTTGTAAACAGTGAACTTAGTGCTTCTGTAACATTACTGAACATTTCAGAAGCTAGTATAATACAAAGAAATGATTTAGATTTATCTGTTAATTCCTCTTTATATCTTAATGGCTATATATTTTCAACTCTTATGGAGTATCTAGTACTACTGTAGATTCAAACATAACAAAACCACACTTGGTAACTAGAATAATCTCTGAATGGGATTACAGACACTGTACTAATTTTACCTACATTTTTCATCCCTTATCCTTGCTACCAAAAAACTTCAATTCTAATCAAAGCCTTACCATGATATACACTTCCTTCTAAAAATTTGCACAGATTTGTCTCAAGCTGATAAACAAGAGTTATGGTATGTTTAATAAGAGTATAAATGGGATGGACAGAAGATAAGGTAGGGCATGGCTTTAAAATGAAACTTTCATATTTCATTAAAAGTGAATATTTTCAGGCAACCCCCTTGGGTCCCCTCCCACCGTGGAAGCTTTTCTGTCCTTTCAATAAATCCTGCTTTTTTAAAAAAAAAAGTGAATATTTTCATTACAAACCATTTCTTTTTTGTCCAATAATGTTGCAAATAAAAAACTCAAGAACCATTCAGAGCCTCAGGCTAAAGTAATTGGATCAATATTACTTGTCTTTCTTTACAATGTCAATGCTATAAAGTAGGCTGCAAAAAAATTTACAGAGATGACCGTGACTATCTAATTTGTATGTCCTTCCCTTTCCCACTGATTAAATAGGTTTAGTAAATTCTCATGTATTAAGATTTGGGAATCAGGAAATCTAATAAAATGAATATCCTGGTTAACAATTAAAATACAGGTTGGGCGCAGTGGTTCACGCCTATAATCCCAGCACTTTGGGAGGCGGAGGCAAGAGGACTGCCTGAGCCCAGGGTTTGGAGACCAGCCTGGGCAACTTGGCAAGACCTCGTATCTACAATAAATCAAAAAATTAGCTGGACATAGTAACACGTATCTGTGGTTCCAGCTACTTGGAAAGTTGAGGGGGAAAGATCACCCGAGCCCAGGAAGTAGAGGTTGTGGTGGCCGTGAGCATGTTACTGCACTCCAGCCTGGATGACAGAGTGACTTCGACTCAAAAAAAAAAAGATAGTAATCTGTGACCAGTCTCAGATTACTATCTTTAAAAATAACTTCAACCTGGTATTTCTCTATTTTATGGTTCAGAAAGGATCTCATCATGACCCATATCCAAGGTAAAATAACATTATGTTTTCATTTTGGATTAACTGATTTTGATGTAACATGGCAAAATGAAACGTGAAATGACATTAGATTCAAGACTCCCGGGTTCACTCTGCCTAATTAAGCTAAGGCCAATCATTCCACTCATGCTTTGGATCTCATATCCTCCAGCCTATTCAGAAAGGGTTTTAAGCAGAGTGTTATCATCTTGCTTGCTTTAATGAGACTCACTGGTTGAAATGAAAACAGATTAAAGAGAACAAAAGATAGAAACAAGAATAGTTAAGGGATTACTGTAAGAGAATCATTAATAAAAGCTCTCCAAGGTCATCCCACTTTATTTAGATGAAAACCCAAAACTCTTCATAAACCACAAGATCCTATGCAATCTGCATGCCCCTCTAACCCCATCTCCCCAGCCTTACCTGTCAGACCTCATTTTCTCCTGTATTACTATACTCCCTATTCATTCTGCTTCATCTGCATTGCTCACCTAGCATTTCCATAGCAAACTTATTCCATAAATGAGTCAGATAGCTATTTTAATAGCTTAAAATGGTTATTACTGTGCCAAACAGTCTGTCACAACTACTGAACTCTATCACTGTAGTGTGAAGGTAGTCATTAACACTTAGATATTAAATGAGTAAATAAGATTTAACTAACAAAACAAATGGCAGGTCAGATTTGGCCTGTATGTCCTAGTCCGTCAATCTTTGCTATAACAATATTAACTAGGCTTGTTCCCACTTCAGGATCTTATGCTTGTTTTTGGGGAGTTTAAAAATCTTTTCCCTCAGGTACCATGACTGGAGGTATCTATTCACGTGCTAACTTTCCCTCTTTTTTTTTTTTTTTGAGTCGGAATCTCGCTCTGTCACCCAGGCTGGAGTGCAGTGGCACACTCACAGCCACCATAGCCTCAGCCCCCTGGGCTCAGGGGATCCTTCCCCCTCAGTCTTTTAAGTAGCTGGAACCACAGGTGTACTCCACATGTCCAGATAATTTTTGGGTTTCTTGTAGAGACGAGGTCTTGCCAAGTTGTTTAGGCCGGTCTCAAACCTCTGGGCTCAGGCAATCTTTTCACCTCTGCCTCCCTAAGTGCTGGGATTACAGGCATGAACCACCGCACCTGGCAAGTGCTACTTTTTCAATGAGTCATTTTCCAGCACCTCAATCTAAAATTACATCCCATTCTCTTTCCCCAAATTATTTTCCTTCCATAGTTCCTTATCACCACATATATACTATACCTACTACATATTTTATTTACTAATCTTGTTTATTATCTGACATATAATGATATATATGCTCCATGATGGGAAAAACTTGATTTTGTTCACAACTGTATTCCCAGTACTGAAAATAGTGCATGATAGACAGTGCATATTCAATAAATCTTTGTTGATTGAAATGAGTCAGTAAAATATTACATGTGAAATATCACATATGTCTAAGAGAGGAGTATATGAGGGGGGACCCAAAAAAACCTGGAATTATCTTTTGGAGGGCGAATCCCTTATAGTACACATGGAATTTGTTTCTTGATAGGCATATTGCATCAAATGGAGAGTACTTTGAAGGTTACTGAAATTTAAACATGTAAGAATGAATACACAATTTTTTATAAATAAATTCCGCTTTTTTTGGATCCCCCGTATTCCTGCAATTAAAGTTTGCTTGCCAAATAAACTTTTCATAATTTTGAAAATGTTGACAGACTTTACAGTTTCCAAAAGTGGCCCCCAAAATTGAAATTATCATTTGATATTACCCCAATGCACATAATGGAAAATTATACAAGTTACCTACACTAAGGCATTAATGTTAACATTTCAATACATGGTACAGGAATCTGAATTGGTGCCAATTCTTTTGTATTTTAAAGTTTCATGGTACATATTTGGCAAAGGTATCATGAATTTTTAAATTATTAAATATAGCAAAATAAAGAAAATCATACAAAATAAATGCAGTTTAATACATTAGAAGGCAAACATGAAAAAGAAACTTATTAGCAACCCCAAAGGCCTTACACATGCCTTTTCTCTTTTTTGAGTTGGAGTCTCACTCACTCCTGCCCAAGCTGGACTCAGGCAGTCCTTCCGCCTCAGCCTTCCAAGTAGCTGGAACCACAGATGCCATTACCACGCCCAGCTAATTTTTTATTTATTATAGAGATGAGGTCTCGCCAAGTTGCCCAGGCTGTTCTCGAACGCGTGGGCTCAGGCAATCCCCTCACCTCAGCCTCCCAAAGTGCTAGAATTACAGGCTTGAGCCAACTACGCCTGGCCTCACATACCATTTTAAATAATAATTCTCTTCTTCCCTACCACACCAACTATTAACCTAACCTCTCTTTAGTTTTTAAAAAATTTACTTTTATGGTAAAGTTCATACATACAAAAGGAAGACTAAGTACTGGATACTTTTATTTATTTTTTATTTATTTTATTTTATTTTTTTGGAGTTGGAGTCTCACTCTGTCACCCAGACTGGAGTGCAGTGGCTGCTCCCGGCCACCATAGCCTCGCCTACTGGGCTCCGGTGATCCTTCTGCCTAAGCCTTCCAAGTAGCTGGAATTACAGGCGCACGCTACCACGCCCAGCTAATTTTTGATTTATTGTAGAGATGAGGTCTTCCAAGTTGCCCAGGCAGGTCTCGAACCCGCGGGCTCAGGCAATCCACACACCTCAGCCTCCCAAAGGCGTGGGATTACAGGCTGAGCCACGGAGCCCGGCCTGGATACTTTTATTTAACAGTTTTGAAAGTAATAATTTGGTTCTCACTGGCATTCTCTAAAGATAACCAATTTTTATTTTAGTATCACTATGAATAAATTTAAAACATATTCATTGTTTTAATCCATTACAGTTGTTATTCTCATTTATGCTTAAATTGGCCTATCTTTAGGAGTAGAAACCTCTTTAGTTGTTCTTGAATCTTTCTGACATGCCTTCATAACTTCCTTACTACCTGGAATGACAAGATGTTTCCCAGTTCATCGTGTCCCAGAAATGAAATCAATCATTTTTAAAATTTTTCAACTGGATTAGTTTAGAGGAAAATTATTATTTTGAGATCACAATCTGGGTACTAAGCATGCAGTGTTCCTGGGTTGACCATGGTTTCTAGGTTTTTTCAGTGACAGGGTTAGGAAATACACACACACACACATTTTTTACTAAAAAATTCATGAGCTCACACTGATACTTCCGGTGTTTTATTAACCTTTTCTATCTTACATATTATTTCTTTTTCCCATACTAAGAATCTTGGATTTCAAGGATGCCACAGATAATACATTTGGAAGATCACAGTTACCGGTTTTTCTCACAATATATATGAAACATCTTCAGAATAACCATACTCCCACCATCACCAATGTGATTAATACAAAGCTTGAAAGTTTTTATACCTACTCTTCTCATTCCCTCTCCTTTTTCTTAAACTTGTAAGACTAAAGATATAACATCAACATTGTCAAAATACATAACTATTTAAGATTACACTTTCTTCCAGGTATCCTTCATTTAGATTTAGCTACATATTTAATGCTCACCAAATATTATTTTTTACTATTTTGTTTTCAAATACTTTTAGACATAAATGTTACAAAAATAGTTAAAGGAGTACACTCTCATCCTACTATTCCTAATGCTAAACCTTTAGTACTATGATCAAAACCAGAAAATTAACATTGGTAAAATACTATTAAAAAGATTTTAGCTGGGCTCGGTGGCTCAGCCTGTAATCCCGCGCCTTTGGGAGGCTGAGGTGAGTGGATTGCCTGAGCTCGCGGGTTCGAGACCCGCCTGGGCAGCGAGACTTCATCTCTACAATAAATCAAAAAATCAGCCGGGCGTGGTAGCACATGCCTGTAATTCCGGCTACTTGGAAGGCTGA
>NW_007253821.1:242536-290582 GCF_000164805.1 Carlito syrichta | reverse complement strand
CCAAGTAGCTGGAACTACAGGCGCGCGCTACCACACCTGGCTAATTTTTGATTTACTGTAGAGATGAGGTCTCGCCAAGTTGCCCTGGCGGGTCTCGGACCCGCAGGCTCAGGCAATCCACTCACGTCGGCCTCTCAAAGTGCTAGGATTACAGGCTGAGCCACCAAGCCCAGTCTGGGCTTATTTTCTAAAGATTAGATTGAAGTTACATATTTTTAACAGTAATTTCACGAAAGATATGTTGGGCATTGTAGCAAGGGTACATGATTTCAATATGCCATATTAGTGGTGCTGTTAATTATTTGGTTAAGTTGATGATATTAGTTACTCCAATGTAAAGTTACCATTAGTACAGAAAAGTGTCTTGGGTGAGAAAATTTGATATATGCTAATACCATGCTTCTACTCAAACTTCCACCTACAAATTTTAGCATCTATCAGGGATCTTGCTTGCAGCAACTATTATTGTAGTGTCTTCCAAATGGTGATTTTCTATTTCTCTCATTCCAGCTGCATGTATTAATTTATATTCACCTACAGGGAATAGGGAAGAGCTATAACTTCACTTCCATTTATTTATTTATTCAATTATGCAATTACATAAGTCTGAACTCATGGATATAATTTATGTGCTAAAATCTATTTATATATGTTGCTGCTAAAGCTATTTCTGCTTTCACCATTGAGAACTCTTTCCATTTATGTCCTACTGATATGCCCAAATATCTTTTTAAGCACATCTGTATTTTCTGGTATTACTGATGGTTCAGGCTGATCTTGTGTTTTCCTGCCATATTTAGAATCAGTGTCTTCACTGGTTCCTCTTACTGGAAAACGATATTTTGAAATTAAAATCAGGAGGCTAACTGTGTTCACTGCTACTGGGGTATCACTGCTGTTAGATCCCATAAACACATATATGTATGTATACTAACCCATTCATATGATTACATATATATTCATTTCTTTATCACCCACCTAAAATGTTTTCTGTCAGCCATTTTAGCTATCTGAAGTTCATTCACTAGAAGATGCTTATAAAAAGACTCATGGGAAAACAGATTATGGATACTGATAGCAGTTTATCTACAGTCTATATGAAAGTCAGCTGGCTCAGATTTTTTCCTCCTTGAGAATCTCTTCAATACATTGTGACATTTTCTTCTGGCATAAAGCGTAGCTGTCAAAAAAGAGTAAAAGCAGTCTGATTTTCCTTCCAAGTTACTTGGTCTTTTTGTCTGGATAGCCAAGGTATTTCTTCAAAGCCATATAATTTTACTAGATGGCTTGATATTGGTTGCTTTGGGTTGATTTTCCAAGGTATGCGGTTTCTTTTCATATGTAGTCTCACGTCTATTTCAGGAAAGTGTTGTCAAACACAGTCTTTAGTATTTATCTATCCCCTTGCTTTTATTTTCTTTTGTGTGGACTGTAGGGTCTTCTTTGGCTATCTTCAGTATATGACATTTTCTCTCAAATCCTTATCCCCTTCATTTCTTTTTATAAATATCCTGGTTTCTGTTTTCTATTTGTAGAGGCTTTTAATTCTTTTTTTTTAAGAAACAGGGTCTCGCTCTATCACCCAAGTTGGAGTGCTGTGGTGTGATCACAGCTGATTGTGACCTCAACTCCTGGACTCAGGTTAACCTCCTGCCTCAGCCTCCTGAGTAGCTGGATATATAACTGTTTACCACAAAGCCTGGCTAAGCTTTCCATTTTTTATAGATATGGGTCTTGTATGTCACCCAGGCTGATCTCAAACTCCTGGCCTCAAGCAATCCTCCCATGTTGGCCTCCCCAAGTTCTGTGATTAGAGGCACAAGCCACCTTGCTAGGCCATAAAACATTAATTCCTGTGTCTGTTAACTCAGCCATTTATCCTAGATTACCTTTTTTAAAAGTTTAACTCTTTCCTAAGTCCTACCATCTATTAAATTATAATTTTCATTTTTGGTGGGTATGTCTTTCTGATAAGCATTTTTATTCTCTGTAGGGATGTTATTCTGCTTCTTATTCACTTTTGTTCTTATAATTCTGACCTTGTTCCTTTTTAGTTGTTTATTTTTATATACAAGTAGATTTCCCTAAACTTTTAGAAAGGAAGCTTTTTAATGACAGTTTCCCTAATTTCATAACATAAGCGCTCCCCTATATTATTTTTGTGAAATACTCAAAATTAAAGCAATTTACTTTATGAAATCATCTAACTTAATTCACCTCCCAGACTTTTAATTAAACTTCCTCTTTTGTTTGTATCTGTTGTCTCTGTCCTACTTAATTTGGAGTCTATGCCCAGCAGTTTCACATCAGTATGGCGCTTGGTCCCAGAAGGGAGCCTTGGCTGGTGAAGTCTGAGAATTCACGAAGCCCAGAGTACCTGGAGTACCTTAGTATCTTTAAGACCCTCAATGTAGATTGTCTACATGTTTTTTGCCACTGCCATCAATATGTTCCTTTTATGGAGGAATCTGTAGAAACGCAAAACCCACGCCACTGCCATTTTCATGAATGATCAATTTTCTCCTTCTAATTCAAGCCACAACAAACTCAATCAGAACAAATAACTTCAACAGTTCCATCAATCATGAAAGATGTATTTTATGTTTCTTATTCCTCCCTTCCTTTCTTCCCTCCTTCTCCAATAAGCATAAATCTTTCACATAAGAAGCACTATAGCCTGTGTTCTGTTCTTCATGGCAAAAATAACAATAATAATGATAAAATAAATGAAAAAAATCACAAAATTCAATATATTTTCTATTTTTTTCTAATTAAGTCAGTCCTGAAGTAAAGGACAGATGGTAATGACAATGGAGTACATTTGATTCCATTCCTATAAAAGGAAACTATTTTAGGTATCACAGTAGTGTGACAATAACACTTGTATTTATTGGTCTCACCATACCTGCTTAAAGTAAAATATTTAACATACTAATAACAGAGCATTATTTTATGACCGCACATAAACTTTTTAAAACCCATCTATAAATTTCTAGAAATGGTTAACAAGTATATGAAAAAATGTTCAACTTCACTAATTATCAGGAAAATGCAAATTGAAGCCACAATGAAGTATCATCTCATGCAATATCATCTCATGTCTGTTAAGACAGCTGTTATCAAAACCAAGATATAACAAGTATTGACAAAAATGAGAAAAAGAGAACCCTTATACACTGATTAGAATGTAAACTAGTATAATCATATGGAAAACATCACAGAGGTTTCTCAACAAATTAAAAACAGAACTGTCAGGCTGGGTGTGGTGGGTCACGCCTAAAATCCCAGCACTTTGGGAGGCCAAGGTGAGAGGACTGCCTGAGCCCACAGGTTCAAGACCAGCCTAAGCAACATGGTGAGACCTCATCTCTACAATAAAAAAAAAAAAAAAAAATTAGCTGGGCATAATGGCGTGAGCTGGAATTCCAGCTACTTGGAAGGCAGAGGTGGAAGAATTGACTGAGCCCAGCAGATAGAGGCTGCGATGGCCGTGAGTGTGCCACTGCACTCCAGCCTAGGGGACAGGGTGAGACTCCAACTCAAAAAACTAAAACTAAATATAAGTAAATAAATAAATAAAAACAGAACTACCATATGATTCAGCAATCCCACTGATAGGTATATATCCAAAGGAAATGAAATCAGTTTGTTGAAAAGATACCTGCACTTCCATGTTCACTGCAGCACTAATCACAATAGCCAAGATAATGTGATTGAAATCAACTTAAGTGTTCATCAACAGATGAAAAGATTTTTAAAGATGATATATATGTACAATGGGTTACTATTCAGCCTTTAAAAAGGAAATTCTGTCATTCATGATAACATGGATGAACCCAGAGGACATTATACTAAGCAAAATAAGCCAGGCACAGAAAAAATAAACAAAAAACAAAAAACAAAAACCCATGATCTCACTTATATGGGAACTCTGAAAGAGCTGAACTTAGAGAAGCAGAGAGTAGAATGGTGATTACTACAGGTTGAAGGAGTGGGGAGACTGGAGAGATGTTGGTCAAAAGATACAAAATTTCGGTTAGACAGGAGGAATAAGACCAACATAATAATGTATTATATGCTTAAAAATTGTAAGACAGTAGATTTTAAGTGATCTTTAAGATATATATGTGAGTCAATGCATATGTTACTTAGCTTAGACATTCCACAATGTATACATATATCAAACAATCATGTTGTACATCGCCAATTAATACAATTTTTTTTTGAGTTGGAGTCTCACTCTGTCGCCCAGACTTTATCTGCCAATTAAAAAAGAAATAATTGAGAAAAAGATTTAAATCCTGCAATCTAGAATGAGAAAAAATACTTTGGGCACTACTGAATGCAGTGAGAACTTTGGAACTTCTGCCCATTGAGTTGTTATAAGAGATACCGCCATCCATGGAACATGAGGCTTTTGAGACAAAGTGGTTTCTGCACCCACTCGATGGGAATCCCATCAACTTGCTCCTAAAGTTGTTACCTGGGAAAAAACAGCTCTGGATGGCCACATAAACTGCTGCAAGGACTACTCCTAAACACTAGATGTTGCTCCTGCTCGCAAGCATAAGCTCTGTACTAGATTGATCTCAAAACACTAATGCCAAGTGTAGTATAGCCTTGTACATCTCAATACTTATTTGAACCTAAGAAGAACCCGATGGGCAATGGAGATCATGAGACCACAATGAACAGAAAAATACTGTATCATGTAGCTCATTCATTAAGTAAAACATTGGCTTTGAGATCTTATCTAGTTCACAAGGTTAAAGTTTAAAGTTCACAAGTTTACCATGACACTGCCATGTTCTACTCTTAACTCTTTTTTTTAATACAAAAGTATCCCTAATTACCCAGTAATGTGACTTACATGCTTTTATCTCTACAAATGTTATACTTCTCCAAATTGTTGTCATCTTGAATTTAAGCTTTATATCAGCTATTATGTTCACAATCGCCAAGAGAGGATCACATATAGGTTATGTTTTGTAAGTCTGACCTGTCTACATTTATATTTAAGAATTTCCCCTCACCACACAAAACAGGTCATTTCCTAAAGTTGGGTTAGTTAAGGAACCACATCTATATTATCTCCAGTCATATTAAAATTCTCATCAATGTTAAAAGTAAAGAAATCATTATGAGTAATATAATTAATGTCTATGCTTTCAAGTGTAAAAGAATATATAAAAAGAATTTAACATCTTGTTTCATTTGCTACCAGGAATCTATTCACTATGAGCATTTCCAGTTGTAATATGAGTATCTGAGCAATATGAGTATTTCCAGTTGTACTTACATAAGCAAATGTACATTCTAGTTTGATACAGATATATTTTTGCTGCACTCAAACTCAACATAAAGGGTCTACACCCATGTAACATTTTTCTCTTAAGAATATACAGCTGGGCCAGGCATGGTGGCTCAAGTCTGTAATCCCAGCACTTTGGGAGGTCAAGACAAGAGGATTGCTTGAGCCCAGGGGTTCTAGACCAGCCTGGGCACCCTGGTGAGACCCTGTCTCTAGAATATATCAAAAAATTAGCCGGGTGTGGTAGCGTGCGCCTGTAGTTCTGGTTACTTGGAAGACTGAAACAGAAGGACCACCTGAGCCCAGTAGGTCGATGCTGGGGTGGCTGTGAGTGTGCCACCACACTCCAGCCTGGGTGACATAGTGAGACTCTGACTCCAAAAAAAATTACAAAAAAAAATATATACACACACACACACACACACACACAGTTGTACATCATAGCATTCAAAAATAAATCTAATTTCAGCTCTCCTGTTATCCTTCTCAATTTCTTTGTCAAGTATCTTTTTCCATTGATTGTCATAGTTTTTTTTTAACAGCTTCATAATATTGCATGTTACAGACTGAACTCCATAAACTCATATATTGAAGCCCTAATCCCCAAGGTGACTGTGTTTAGAGACAGAGTCTTTGGGGAGGTAATTATAGTTAAATAAATTCATAAGGGTGGGCACCTAAGATTATAGGAATGGTGCTCTCTTAAGATTAGAGGAAGAGATACCAAATAACTTTCTCTTGGCATACATGGAGAAGCCAGCAACCTGCAAGTCAGGAAGAGAGACCACAACAGAAACCAAATCTGCTACTTCTAGCTCCAAAACTGTGGCATAAAAAATTTTTGTTGTTTAAGCCATCTGGTGTGTGGTATTTTGTTATGACAATCCAAGCAGACTAATACACTACAGTAACATTATTTTGCCATGTGGAATTTAAACTTTAAATCAGATACCACATTTAATAATCACCAAAGGAGGATCATCTGTACGTTACTTTACCTATCATAACTATACTGATATTCTTCACTTCTACAATTAGCTCCTCACTCCCATTTTATTTGTAATATACAGAATTCTTCGTCTACCTCTGTTTTTTCAATATTGATGAAGACATGAATATAATAAATATTTTATTTTCACATTAATTGTACTATAAGAAAACAAACTTAAGTACAAGACTAAGCACTTGAGACTAAGCTCAATTCCAGAAGACATAAGAAAGGATTATGGTAAACTAGAGAGTGTGAATTTCATCTAAGCAGGAACAATCATTACTCAGTTAAAGCAGAAAGGGTGCAGGGCATGGTGGTACATGCCACATGCCTATAATCCTAGCACTTTGGGAGGCTGGGGTGAGAGGACTGCCTGAGCCCAGAGGTTTGAGAACAGCCTGGGCAATCTGGCGAGACCTCATCTCTACAATAAATCAAGAAAAATTAGCTGGGCATGATGGCACATGCCTGTAGTTCCAGCTACTTGGAAGGCTGAGGTAGAAGGATCACCTGAGACCAGCAGTTCAAGACTGTGGTGGCCCTGAGCACACCACTGCACTCCAGCCTGGGCGTCAGAGTAAAACTCTGACTCAAAAAAAAAAAAAAAGAAGAAAGGGTGGTCCACAGTTGCCAACGCTTCTAATTTTCAATTCTAGATGTCGATAGCAACTTCAAATTTAAAAACATTACACATATAAAAGCATATGTTCCCATAAAAATGTGTACATGAATGTTCACAGCTACATTATTCATACAGCCAAAAAGCGTAAACAACCCAAATGTCCATCAAGTAATGAACAGATAAAAATGTGGCATATCCATACAAAGGAATAATACTCATCCATAAGATGGAATGAAATATTGATACATACCACAACATGAATGAACCTTGAAAACATTATGCTGTATAGAAGAAGCCTGGCACAGAAAACCACATATTGTATGATTCTATTTATATGAAACATCCAAAGGAGGCAAATCCATAGAGAAAGGAAGTAGATTAATGATTTCCAGGGGCTGAGGGTGGGGAGGAATGGCAAGTGACTGCTAGTGTGTACAGCTTCTCTGCAGGGTCATGAAACTGTTCTGAAATTAGATAGTGGCACTGGTTGCACAAAACAGTGAATATACTAAAAATCACTAAATTATACACTTCAAAATGGTGAATGTTACCTTGGCTTTTTTAAAAAACAAAGCGAGACTTTACAAACCAAAATAAACACATTTTCAGGCCAAACTGGGTCTATGAGCTACCAGTCTGCTAACTCTATTCTCTACAAGAGATTCTCAGATCATACACCCTTATCTGCTTACATTTGCCAGAAGCATATGTGACTGCAAAAATTAACAAAAGGACAGTGTTTTGCAAATTAATAGGAAAAAAAACTAAAGATTAGTTGAATTTCCCTCAACTTTGTCTTCCCCCAAAAGTTACTTTTTTAACTTTTTGGTCTTTTCTAAACTAGAATACAGTAACTCAATATAGAGTAGAAATATATAATATCATAGTGTTGTACAGCACAACTTCTTCCAGGTAGTGTGGTATCTGAATTGACACACTGAATCTTAAACAGTCATAAAAGTGTTGAAATAACACTTAACACTTACTTGGAAGTATACCATAGACTGAGAAGAACAATTCATAAGGTATTTGACAACTTCAAGTCTGGTACTATAACTGGCCCTAATATAAGTGGTATGAAAATATTATAAATAAAGGGACCAAAAAGGTGAGAATTCCAATAGCCCTTGATGTATAATGAAACTTTTCACAGGGGGGTGGGGAGAGAATAACATCTGAGGAGAGACTAGCATAAGCACCCAGAAGAGAATGCCCAAGACATATGGAGAAAATACAAGCATCTAGATAATCCGGAACCATTACTCATGTAAGAAATAGGAGGAGCCAACACTAAACAGAGAGATAGAGGTCAGATTATGAGATTCTGCAGTTCAGTCTAGGAAATTAAGACTTTTTCAGAAGACAATTATAATTATCATTGAAACAAAGCCAACTTATTTAGTTGATGAATTCTACAGGCCCCTTGCTGCTACTTTTGAATTTCTTGCCCACTTTTACAGGTAATACATTCCCCCTTTGCACCTATACAAAAATAAGAAAAAGTTACCTTCCTGGAGTTAGATACAAGGCATGGCAATTAAACTAAGATTCTATTTTAGCTATAAGAATAAGAATGGTTGTTTATTTTCTCTCTCCAAAATTTCTATTTCTTGCTTTCTGATTTCTAAATATTCACTCGCTTAGTTTTTAGCTGTTGTCACATTTTGCTTCACCAACTCTAACTACATTAGACATTCCTTAGGACTATTTCTAGCTTTCAACCTACTCTGTCCTACCTACCTCACATCACATCCTCAAGTCAGCCTATGGACAATGTTTGTTTACATATGAGAGCAATAAAAATTATAAACCACAATCACATTTTCTTTGGTCTTGCCATAAACAGATTACAGTAACTCCACTTGAGAAAACAGGGTGGGAGACAGGGCTTTGGGGACTAAAATGGTACATAAGTGCAGTATCAAAAGTGCACAGTGCAGACTGCCTAGATTTGAATATTGAGTTTGCCACTAACATGCTGTGTGACTTTGGAAAAGTTACTTAAATTATCTTGTCTCATTTCCATCATCTGAAAAAAATGGGAATAATAACATACTACTACTTAACAGAGTTGTTGTGAAGATGATATGATTTAATATATGTAAAGCACTTAGGACAGTATTGACACTGCTAAGTGTTACATATGTTATTATCTTATCCATTATAGTGTAAGTTTTACAAATGCAAGGATTTTAGTCTGCTTTGTTTACTGAAATCCACGTTTAGCACACAGAAGGTTATCAATAAACATTTGCTGAGTGAATGAATAAATATGAAGCATTTTATAGTTAGATCAAGAAAGGCAGAAAAGCCCTATTTAAAAGACAGAAACACAGAAAATAAAATGTCCTGCTCCTCCTCTTCTACTTTTTCAACGGACGTCATCACCCACAGACTGTTTTCTCTTATTTGTGAGGAAAGGTATAAAATCAGTATTCATTGAGAAATGTTTTCAGAGACAATTGTATAAAAGCCTTTGTTGTGTTCGTTTCAAAAGTTAGAAGACTGACTCAATAAACCTTGCTACTTAAAGTGTGATCCTCTAACCGGTAGCAGCAGCATCATAAGTCCTTGTTAAAATGATCAGTCAGCAAACACCCAAGACCCACTCCATCTGATTCTGTATTTTATAAAGATCCAAATATAAATACTACAATTTGAGAAGTATGACTCTAGATAACCCTAGTTAAAGAGCATAGTTAAGGATCAAAGTTCAAATCTAGGCTCTGACACTTTATTATGTATAAGATCTGGGGCAAGTTTATAAATGTCCCTATTTCCTCGTCTGTAAAATTAAAATAATAGTAGTAGTTACCTCAAAGAGTTGTTATGAGAATTAAATGAAAATCCATATGCAGCATTTGGTAGACTGCAAAGAAAACAGGATGTGCCCAATAAATGTTACTGTTGTTATTGTTGAGATCTCCCATCCTCTACCACAAGGCCCCACAGAGAAATATTAGAATTAAATATTAGGAAGAACTTTATTGAAAAAAAATAGTTTGCTGTATTTTTCTTTGTACTTTATACAATGAGTCTCCCTTCAAGATCAGTGTCAAATTTAAGGTCTCCTAATAGAAGTAATTGCCTCTTACTTTTCTTTTATTTCTTTCTTTTTCTTTTTTTGAGTCAGAGTCTCATTCTGTCAGTTAGGCTGGAGTGCAATGACACAATCACAGCTCACCACAGCCTTGACCTTCTTGACTCAGGCAATCCTCTGCTCAGCCTCCTGAGAAGCTGAGACTACAGGCACTTACTACCACACCCAGTCAATTTTTTGTAGAGACAAGATCTCGCTGTGTTGCTTAGGCTGGTCTTGAACTCCTAAGCTCAAGCAATCTTCCCATCTCAGTCTCTCAAAGTGCTGGGATTACAGGTGTGAGCCACCGCACCTGGTCTGCCTCTTAAATTTCTGTACTGATTTTGCTTCCAATTGTATATGAGAATGTGTACATGAAAGAATGAACAAATGAACAAATAATGTTAAGTGTAAAATTAGAACTAATCCTTGGTAAATACAACTAAAAAAGTCTGGAAATTCAATAGGGGGTTCAGACTACTTTCAAATTATTATGCTTTACTGAGTAATCTCAAATTTAATTTTAACATGTAGGAAAAAATTTTTCAAATTCGAAATTGGTCTTGCAAGTAAAACTATCAGAGATATCTGAAATCATATAAAAAATGATCAAAGGAGGGCAATAATCAGGATTTTGGCTAAAAGGAATGTTTACTATATAGGAACATAATTATATACTATATGGAAAGGCATAATTCCGTCTTTTCAAGCAAGATTGCATATATGAGATGCTTATGTAAATGGATTCCACAATGCATCAAATAAAGTAAGAACACAGTGCCTTTTCAGTTCCAATCGAAACAGTAGAGGCAAACTAAGAGCAAAGGAAGAAAATATGATAAGGAAAGTAAATTCCTTCGTCATTAAAAGGTTATCAATAACAAATTATTAACTAAAAAGATGTTAGTCAAAATTTCAGTTGGTTTCTTTCCTTCTAGAGAGATCAGGACTTGGTTGGATCTTCCTAGAAAGGTCAGAATTTGATCTACCTAGTTAAATTAGAAAACTTAATAAAAATTCAAGTTTAACAGTCACAATTATCATAAACTTAGGAGTTTTCAACATATGACAAAAAACAAACCACCCAATTAAACAGCGGACAAAGGACTTGAATAAACATTTTCCCAAAGAAGATATAAAAATGGCCAATAAACACTTGAAAAGATGTTCAACATCACTTGTCATTAGGAATTAATGACTACAATGAAATACTACTTCACACACATTAGGATGGCTATTATTAAGAAGAAAAAAAAACAGAAAATAAACAAGTATTGGTAAGGATGGGAAGAAATTGGAGTCCTTGGGCAATTCTGGTAGGATTGTAAAATGATGCAGCTGCTGTGGAAAACAGTATGGTGGTTCCTCAAAATACATATACCATATGATCCAATAATCTCACACTGGATATATACCCCAAAAAGGGAAAGCATGAACTTAAAGAGATATTTGTATACCCATGCTCATAGCAGCATGGTTCACAAATGTGCAAAAGGCAGGAGCAATTCAAGTGTCCACTGACTGATGAACTGATAAACAAAATGTGATATATACATACAAGGAAATATTATTCAGTAATTTAGTATTATTAAAACGGAAGAAAATTCTGACACATGCTACAATATGGATGAACTTTGAAGACAATATGCTAAGTGAAATAAGCCTGGCCCCAGAGAACAAGCATTATATGATTCCTCTGACATGAGGTTCCTAGGATACTCAAATTCAGAGACAAAAGTAGAATGGCAGATGCCAGGGTTTGAAGAGAAGGGAAAAAGGGAAGTTAGTGTTTAATAGGTACAGAGTTTCAGTTGGGGGAGATGAAAAAAGTTCTGGAGATGGAAAGTGGTGATGGGAGCAGCTAGACAGTGTGAATATAATTAATACCACAGAACTGTATACTTAAAAATAGTTAAAAAGGTCAATTTTATGTTTTATGTTATGTATATTTTGCCACAATAAAAAAATTTATGATTTGATTATTGGAACATTTTTAATTACAGTTTTAAAAACACCTTATGTAAAAGAGCAACATATTTGATAGGTTTCTTTTTTTTTTGGCCTCTTTTTTCATTTAATTAAAGAAAATTAACCTCCTTTCATGGGAAGGCTCCCAAGTTTTCAAATTGAAATAGAAATTCAGAATTATATAGTTGGGAAGAGGAGTGGAAGAAGATGGAAGAGATTACAAAACAAAGCAAAACAAAACACACAAAAAAAACCTTGTTTAGGTGTTTCTTCCTCTTTTTTAGTCTCCTCATCCTCTAAGCTGGGACTTTCCCGGGAAGAGTTGTCTTGTTGGCTAGAATTTTTCAATAGTACAGGATCAATTTGTGCTTTCAGGAGTGCAAGAGTCTCAGCCAACTCGTTTCGATTTCTAAACAAGGGAAAAAATAAGACAGCATAAAAATCTTTTTCCTGTTCTAAAGAACTTTCTGAATAACACCTATTAGAAGTTAAAATTAAAAAAAAAGAAAAATACATTAAGAACATCCAAAACACTGGTACAGCTAGCCCTAATCAACCTTGAATTTTAAAAATAAGTACTAAGAAAAACACATATTAAAATATGCTATTCTCCAAAGAGGAATATTAGATTATTCTTTCTACTGAATGGAATGGCCATGAAGACTTCTTTGGTTGAAAGGAAAAGAAGAAACAAAATTAAACAAAAATCAAAGTTACGATAACTTTAAAAAGTTGTAGCTAATCTCTAAGGAGATAAAATCAGTATAAAACCTGATGGAAGAAGTGTTTTTTCTTTAGCTCGTGATTCATTTGTAAAGAAGAACTCTCTTTTCTACCTTCAGAGAGAAGAGCATTTGATATTGTTATAAAATTATGATCCAGAACTTTGTGAAAAATTATGGCAAAATGTCAGTTCTAATAATAGTTCAAAAACATAAAAATTCAGGTTACTGACTGTGTTTTGTCAAATTTAGTTTATAACTAAAAGAAGAGAATTCAACTGATTCAACAATACCAGAAAATTCCAAATAAATAAAATTCTTATCTATAAAAATCTATATTTTTAGTATCATAAGCAAAGATGTAGGATCATTAATTTTTTTATTTTTTTATTTTTTTATTTTTTAGCTGGAGTCTCACTCAGTCCCCCAGACTGGAGTGCAGTGGCCGCTCCTGGCCACCGCAGCCTCGACCTGCCGGGCTCCAGCGATCCTTCCGCCTCAGCCTTCCAAGTAGCTGGAACTACAGGCGTACGCTACCACGCCCAGTTAATTTTTTGATTTATTGTAGAGATGAGGTCTCACCAAGTTGCCCAGACAGGTCTCGAACCCGTGGGCTCAGGCAATTCATTCACCTCGGCCTCCCAAAGCACAGGATTACAGGCTGAGTCACCAAACCTGGCTGGGATCATTAATTTAAATGCTGCTTACAACTAGAAACCTCACTTTGATATTTTTCCTGTTCAGACAAGCAGTATGTAATGGGGAGGATAAAAAGCAAATCCTAGACTAAGAGCTGGAAAACTTAATTCTAGATTTGCCACTAGCTTAACTGATCAACACCGTGATCCTCCAAACAAAGTGTAAATAACTCTACGAATCGAATATACTGTTAAGATGAAATGACTTGCTTTCTTATTAGCCATGTTTCATATGTCCCCTACCTTCCTCTCCCTTTCCACCTCCATGCCAGTTAAACTCTATTGCTTGACAGTAGGGACTCTGCCTTATCAAGCAGGCTCTAAAAAATAAGTTTAATGGATAAATGGAATCCTTGCTCCTCAACGATTATAGATCTATGTGTCCCTGGACAAGTTTTGTCCTCACTAGAAAACTGAGGTTTTCTTTTCTTTTTTCCAGTCAGGGTCTCATTCTGTCACCCAGTCTGGAGTGCAGTGGTTTGATCTCAGCTCACCGCAGACTTGACTTCCTGGGCTCAGGCAATCTTTTTGTCTCAGCCTCCTGAGTAGCTGGGATTATAGGCATGCACCACCATGCTCAGCTAATTTTTGTATTTTTTGTAAAGACAAGGTCTCACTATGTTGCCTAGGTTGGTCTTGAACTCCTGGGATCAAGCAATTCTCCCACCTCAGCCTCCCAAAGTGCTGGGATTACAGGTATGAGCCACCATGCTCGGGCAGTTTTCTTATCTATAAAAGACTGGATTCTTCTCTTCAGTATTGTTAAATTGGCCTCCCAACAAAAGTAATACATTTTCACTGATAGGCATCTTTCAGAAATTAAAATGACAACCATTTATTGCACATGAGAATGAACAGACATGTTCATAAATATCATATGAGCATATATAATAAACAGTCTAGAATTTTAATAATATAATAGTAGAAGATCAGACTAGATATTCTCTCCAAGTCCTGTCAGGTACTGCCTCCATTTTACAGAAAGGAAAATTAAGACTCAGAGAATTTACATAAATTGTCTCCTAATTTCATATCTACAACCTACTTCCAACCTAAAGCTCTATTTGTAACGTTATTGCTACCTATATTTCGTTGAGAATTCCATATGCAATAAATGCCTTAATCTATTTGTGTTTTTTTTTTTAAGTCATGCTGGGAAGTGAAGAGTATATTGTAGTTATTCACCATATCTATTGGTAAAAGCTTCAAAACATGAGAGCTAATATTACTAGGAAAATCCATTTCAATTACTTCCACTACTCTATGCATAAAGAATTTAGCAGTAAAATTTATTAAAGAACAGCCCCCTAAAAGGCTTTTAATCTGATTAATGTATCTCAACACAAATCTCAAGTAGACATTATTATATGAAAACAGAAAACTACCTATCCTTGGGTTTCTTCTATTTTGATCAATTAGATTTAGTATGCTAGAGGAAAAAAATATTTAATCCTAAATTTGAACTAGTCACAGGGAACTTTCATAAGTATACCTTGTATTCAAATCATATCCAAGTTTCTTAACATTACTTACAGGACCTTTTGTAGCAGACTATGGACCCTAACAAAAATCCAGCTATTCTGCCTTTCCTCCCTCACTTTCTGTTCTACAAACCATACCTTCCTGAAGGCATACTAAATCAGATATGATCTTCCAAAATACCAAGCTCTCTTAGGTCAGGATGTCAGGTGACTGAGCTTCTGTTCTCTTAGCCTGGAATGTGCTCTCTATGGCTAACTCCAATTAGTCTTTCAAAGAGAAGCATAAAATGAATAAATAAAGTCTAGTATATCTACATAAGGGAATATTATTCAGTCATAAAAAAGAAATAAAGTTATGATTTACACTACATCTTGTAGACACTATGCTATCTCAAAGAAGTCATACACTAAAGGTAACTTGTATGATTCTATGTACATGAAACATTGAGAATACGCAAATTGTAGAAAAAGAATTGACTACTGGCTGTCAAGGACTGAGAAAAGGGAGAATGGGGAAAACGGCTTATGGGTACAAGGTTTCTTTTTGAGGTGAGAAAAATATCCTGGTACTAGTGGCACAACTTGTGAATATACTAAAAACCATTCAACTGTATATACTTTTTTTATTTTAAAGATGTGGGGTACAATTCAAGGTTAGAAATACAAATGTTCATTATGCATGTACCCTTGTTGATGAGGCATGCCCCCTGCCCTGCAGATTCCCACTACTGCCAATCCCGCCTCTGCACTCCCCTAGCAGATTCCCACTCAACTGTACATACTTTTAAAAAGATAATAGCATAGACAAGAATGCAGCTATGAAGATGGGAAGTGATCAAACTCTAGATATATTCTGCATGGGGAGCTGATGGAATCTACTGATAAGAGCAGATGTGGAATGAGAGAAAAGGAGTCATGGATATGCCCCAAGATTCTGGACCAAGACACTAAAGATATGGCTGCTAGTAACAGATGAGACAAGCTTGGGGTAGAAAGGTTGAAAGCTCGATTTTAGGCAGATTGGTTACTGATTTTAACTTAACTAGATTTTAAACTCTTATATTTTTCTATCTGTGCTCTAAGTTAATTTGATGAAATGGTATACAACATCCTAACCATTATAGTGTGAAATATAATTTCTCCCTGGCTAAAAGATGTTCACAGTTTGGGCTAGTGGTAGGTGCTAAACCTTTCAGAAGCAATTGAACTAAGAGTTGGATTCAACAAGAAATAACAAAAAGAAACAGATAAAACAAAGTCGAGCACAGGCATCATCTTATGCCAAGTATGGGCAAAGAGTCTGGTTCTTCCATAGCACCCTTAGGTGATCTTCATCACAGGTTGCCTGACAATCCATGATCTACTGTACTGAAACCTTTTACTACAAGGAGAACTCCTTAAGAAATGGGATCACGTCTTTACATCTACAAAGCATAGCATAGTGTAAATATAACAAGACTTTTATAAATATTTGTAATATATAATTCCAGGATTCAGCAACAATACTGTAACGTTTTGGTATGAATTCCAAACTACTCAGTAGGGAAAAAGAAAATTTTGTGAAGGCCAAGAAAGGTATTAATTAGTAACACCAACGGCTGTCCAATTAACATAAGCCAACATTAACAAATGAGTACTATGTTCCAAGCATTACTTCAAGAGCTTTATATAAATTAGTTCATATAATTCCAGCATAACCCGACTACATAGGTACTAACTTATTCCCATTTTACAGAAGAGGAAACTGAGAATACACAGAGAGTTATCATAATTAGCCTATGGTAAGTTAATACAATTCATCAGGCCTGAATTCCAGATAGGCTAACTTCAGAGTCCATCTTAATTATTGTGCTATATGCCAGATTATACACATTAGATTTAGAAACGTCTTCACAGTTTGTAATTATGGGTACATGAAATTGTATACTCTATTTAGAATTCAGCTTTTTGAAAATGATTGCCAAACCATTATAAATGGTTAAAATATTTGTACTTAGGTATAATTTGCATACTGTAAAATAAACCTATCTTAGATAACAGTTCATCAATTTTGACAAATGCATATACCGTGGAATAGACACCACAATCAAGATAAGGAATATTAATATTGTCATTAAAAAGTCCCATCCGGGCCGGACTCAGTGGCTCAGTCTGTAATCCCAGCACTTTGGGAGGCCAAGGTGAGTGGATTGCCTGAGTCCGCGGGTTCGAGACCCGCCTGGGCAACTTGACAAGACCTCATCTCCACAATAAATAAAAAAAAAATTAGCCAGGCATGGTAGCACGTGCCTGTATTTCCAGCTACTCGGAAGGCTGAGGCGGAAGGATCGCCAGAGCCCAGCAGGTCGAGGCTACGGCGACAGAGTGAGACTCCCACTCAACAAACAAACAAACAAAACAAAACAAGCAAACAAAAAGTCCCATCCGTTCTTTCCTACTGAATCTCTCTCTCCCACCAAGGCTAGAAGAAATCAGAGTTTTGATTACTGTAGATTAATTTTGTTAATTCCAGAACTTATAATAAATGGAATCACACAACATGTACTTTTTGGCTTCTTTCACACAAGATTTTTAAAAGACAAATCCATATAGTTTTATAATTCATTCCTTTTTATTTCTTAGTAATAATTCATTATATAAGTACTGTTAAGAATAAAGTACTATGAAGATTCTAATACAAGGTTATTGCAGACATGTTTTCTTTCTTTTTTTGAGACAGGGTCTCATTCTGTTGCCAAGACTGGTGTGCAGTGGCACAATCACAGCTCACTGTAACCTTGAACTCGTGGGCTCATCAATCCTCCTGCCTCAGCCTCCGGAGTAGCTAAAACTACAGGTACGTGTCCGCATGCCCAACATTTTAATTACTATGTTGCCCAGGCTTGTCTTAAATTCCTGGCTTTGGTGTCCCAATGCAATGGGATTACAGGTGTAAATAAACCACTGTGCCCTGCCTTCTGAACATATTTTCATTTTTCTAATATAAGTATCCAGGAGTGAAATTGATGGGTTATGGAAGAACAGTTTGTTAACATTTGTTAACATTTTAAGAAACTGCCAAACTATTTTCCAAAATGGTTGCATTCTCATCAGCAGAATTTCAGTTGACTCAGATCCTCGCTAACATTTAATGTTCCAAGCCATTTTCATTTTACTAATTCTAGCAGAGGTAAAGTGGTACCGCTCTGTAGTTTTAATTTGAAATTCTCTGATGAATAATGATGCAGAACACTTTTCCCTGTGCATATTGGCTATATATGAATATATTCTTTATGAAGTAACCACTCAACAGCCTGCATATGACTTTATCTTCCTTAGTCTGTAGATCCTCTTTGATCCTGAGAAGCATATGATGGAGTCTGGTCTATTCAAGATCTCTAGTTACTAAAATTCTCTTATCATTAATAACCAAAGACTACCAGTGTGTCATCTTTTTCATTCCTCAAGAAATTCTATTGACAGTATTTCCTAGGGTGAATAATATCACTTATTACATGTTATTTGTTCAGATGTAGAAAATACATACATTTTTCTGTTCTTTTATCTTCTTTTGTTAAAGACTACATTAGGGGTGAGATAACTATAGCAAATACTTTTCTTCTGTGGCAATTCTGTTGCAACACTAACAGGAACAAGTAGGACATGAACTAGAGCTTATTTTTGTCATTGAAACCTGTTATAATACTTGGTTAAGCCATAGACACCACCATTTTTAGAGGTAAAAATATTGAAATGTTGACAATTTTAAAGGGTTCAATGAAATTTAACTACTTTTCCTAAGTGGATCAGTAGAAGCCAGGAGTTTAAGACCAGCCTGGGCTAAATAGGGAGAGCCTGCCTCTTTTAAAAATTTAAATATAAATCAACTGGGCGAGATGTGCTTAGATACTCAGGGAGCTGAGGCAGGAGGATCAGTTGAGCCCAAGAGTTTGAGGTTACAGTGAGCTAAAATGGCACTACTATGCTCCAGCTTAGGCAACAGAGAAAGACTGTCGCAAAAAAAGAGAAAGAAGAGAGAGGAAACGAGATGAGACGAGACAAGGAAATGTAAGCACTTCTACTATTTGTAGCTGTTTCAACTTAAAAATTCTCTTTTCAGCCGGGCTCAGTGGCTCAGCCTGTAATCCCGCGCCTTTGGGAGGCTGAGGTGAGCGGATTGCCTGAGCCCGCGGGTTCGAGACTCGCCTGGGCAGCGAGACCTCATCTCTACAATAAATCAAAAAATGAGCCAGGCGTGGTAGCGCGCGCCTGTAATTCCAGCTACTCGGAAGGCTGAGGCGGAAGGATCGCCAGAGTCCAGCAGGTTGAGGCTGCGGTGGCCGGGAGCAGCCACTGCACTCCAATCTGGGCGACAGAGTGAGACTCCAACTCAAAAAAAAAAAAAAAAATTCTCTTTTCTTTCTTCCTTTTTTTTGAGTTGGGGGTCTTACCCCATTGCCCAGGCTGGACTGCAGTGGCACATCATTGGCTCACTGCAGTCTTGACTTGGCTCAGGCTATCTCTCCACCTCAGCTTCCCATGTAGCTGGGACTACAGGCACACACCACCACACTGCTAATTTTTCACTTTCTGTAGAGACCAGGTCTTGCTATGTTGCCTAGGCAGCTCTTGAATTCCTGAGCTCGTGCAACCCTCCCACCTCGGCCTTCCGAAGTGCTAAAATTACAGGCATCAAGAAACCATACCCGGCCAACTTAAAAATATAATTATTGATCTATAAATTAACTGCCTCCTATCTTAAATATCTAATATAGATTTATATTATTAATTTTGCAACAAGCAGAAATGGAAATTGCTACTTAACAATAGGAGTTTTAAGACTGCAGTGATATTATGGTATTAAATTTTCAAAAGACGATCAAATATGAAAGGTTATCCCTTTTTTGGTAGATTCCCATTTTTAGAAAAAAATTCTGTTTAAGTTGCAAAGTTCAACTTATTAGATGAATAATAATATCAATCATTAATAAGGCTGACTTATTGGCTTTAAAAAACAATTCTAAAGACTAGACAATTTTTGTTATATAATCATCTTTTAAGAATTAGGTAGAAATGTTTCTAACACTAGCTGATACTCAAGAAAATAATAGTGTTAAAAAATAGTTTTTAGCTGGGCTCGGTGGCTCAGCCTATAATCCCGCGCATTGGGAGGCTGAGGTGAATGGATTGCCTGAGCCCGCGGGTTCGAGACCCGCCTGGGCAACTTGGTGAGACCTGATCTCTACAATAAATCAAAATGAGCCAGGTGTGGTAGCGCGCACCTGTAGTTCCAGCTACTTGGAAGGCTGAGGCGGAAGGATCGCCGGAGCCCAGCAGGTCGAGGCTGCGGTGGCCGGGAGCAGCCACTGCACTCCAGTCTGGGTGACAGACTGAGACTCAAACTCAAAAAAAAATTAGTTTTAAGCAAAAGGAGGATACTTTTCATTCACTAGTAAAAAATAATATTCATGGCCGGGCTCAGTGGCTCAGCCTGTAATCCCACGCTTTGGGAGGCCAAGGTGAATGAATTGCCTGAGCCCGCAGGTTCGAGACCTGCCTGGGCAACTTGGCAAGACCTCATCTCTACAATAAATCAAAAAAATTAACCAGGTGTGGTAGCACATGCCTGTAGTTCCAGCTACTTGGAAGGCTGAGGCGGAAGGATCACCAGAGCTCAGCAGGTCAATAATGAGAAGAGGCAAAAGCAACATGGTTGGAATTCTGACCTTTTGGCTGATAAATATTTATTAATTAAAAAAAACTAAGTTTCAATTTTGGGGTTTAGAAATTTTACAAGAAAAGCTAATAGTTTAAAAAGTGGAGGCTGGGCGTGGTAGCTCACGCCTGTAATCCCAGTACTTTGGGAGGCCAAAGTGACAGAACTGACTGACCCCAGAGGTTTGAGACCAGACTGTGCAACTTGGGAAGACCTTGTTTCTACAATAAATAAATAAATAAATAAGCTAGGCATGGTGGCGTGTGCCTGTGGTTCCCACTACTTGGAAGGCTGAGGTGGAAGGATCACCTGAGCCCAGCAGATCAAGGCTGCAGTGGCTGTGAGTGTGCCACTACACTCCAGCCTGGATGACATAGTGACACTCTGACTCAAAAAAAAAAAAAGAAAAAAGAAAAAAAGTGGAAAGAAAAGGCTTATTAAGGATGTATTATGGTCCCTGCACCATTTCTCGTAAATTCCTCACAACTTTACTGAGGAAGTATTATAATCTTCATTTTTAAGTACAGGAAAATGACTCTCAGATAAATTAAGTATAGCCTGTCCTCCATATTCCTGGATCAAAATTATTTTTAAAAATTAGTAAATTAAAAATAATACAATAAAAAATACAAAAAAGATGGTATGACAACTCTCTACATTGCATTTACATAATTATATGTATCTTAGGTATTATATGTAATCTAGAGATGTTTTAAAGTATATGAGAGGATATGTATAAGTTATATGCAATTATTACACCATTTTATATAAGTGACTTAAGCTTCTGTAGATTTTGGTATCTGAGGATCCTGGAACCAATCCCCCATGGATACCATGGGATGACCATAATGTGCCAACAAATGGTAGATGGATAAACACAAACATAACTGATAATTCTAAAAATCTCATATTAGGCATTGGAGTATAATCTATTTAAAACAGTGTACATTAAATGTTGTTTTAAGCATGTATGACTGATCCAGAGTAATCATAAATATTTTGCTGCCATATTTTCTTAATCTATAAAGTAGGAAAGAGTATATGCTAAAAAACTATGCAAGGCTGATATGGGAAACAATAGAAATGGTATAATACCATGAACAGAACTCCATTTGGTATTTATATACATAGGAAGAATTTTAGCAAATTAATGACAAGGAGAATCATGTAGTGACACAAGCTTATAAAACATGAGCTCATCTGGCCAGCAGCTCACACCTGTAACTGCAATACTTTGGGAAGCTGAGAGGGGAAGGATACTTGAGCCCAGAAGCTCGAGACCAGCCTAGACAACATAGCAAGACCTTGTCTTTTATAAAAAATAAATAAATAAATAATTAACAGGGTGTGGTAGTATATGCCTGTAGTCCCAGCAACTTGGGAGGCTGAGGAGGAAGGATTCTTTGAGCCCAGGAGTTCGAGGTTGAGGAGAGCTGTGATCATGCCACTGCACTCCAGCCTGGGCAACAGAGTGAGAAGTGAGACCCTGACTCAAAGAACAAAAAGAAAAGCAAAGACATAAGGTCATTTAATTCATACTTATTCTTTAGGAATGAAAAGTGAGTTTTTCTGACCCAAATGAAAGTAAATTTCTATTTATCAAAGCATTAATAAATTATTACTAACACAAATCTGCTAAAATTAAAAATGGGGCAAAAAACAGATGAGTTAATGTCAAAGAAGGGAAGCCAGGGAATAGACAGATATCCATGAGTTCTTCCTACTTTACAGGACCTCTGATGATTTCTTTTTTTTTTTTTGAGTTGGAGTCTCACTCTGCAGCCCAGACTGGAGTACAGTGGCTTCTCCTGGTCACTTCAGCCTTGACCTGCTGGGCTCCAGTGATCCTTCCGCCTCAGCCTTCCAAGTAGCTGGAACTACAGGCACGCGCTACCACGCCCGGCTAATTTTTTATTTATTGTAGAGATGAGGTCTCACCAAGTTGCCCAGGCGGGTCTCGAACCCGCGGGCTCAGGCAATCCACTCACCTCGGCCTCCCAAAGCGCTGGGATTACAGGCTGAGCCACCGAGCCCGGCTTGATATTTTCAAAATTAATATATACTGTGGGTAGTGATGCAATATTTCTAAATAATAATGTTACAAAATAGAAGATTAAAGACATAAAGATTCTGAATAAAGTCTCCAGTATTCCTTATTACTTATATGATTATACATTAAATGTTTCTGTTCAAATATATCTGTCAACACAAGAAATCAAAAAAATTTTTAAAAGATACATATGACAAAAACATGATGCTTCTGAGATTTCCTTACAACTGCAATAAACAAATGTAGGTAGAGCAAAAGTAGAAAATACAATGTGGCAATATAAATCAAACAAATTAAAAGAAATAGAAATAAATTTTCTAATGTCTAGAAAACTACAGGCAAATTATAACCAAACACTGCTTTCCTTGTGTTTTTTGTCTAACATGTTTTTCTGTGCATATTATTTTATATACTATTATGTATATTTTGGTTTCCTGAGGTATGAGGTGTATGTTCTCACCTGGAGTGAACTACAAAATTTATTCACTTATTTGACAAGTAATAAATTTAGTGCCTACTATACGTAGTGTACTGGGCACTAAGCTAGGTCACAGAAAGTCCCACACTCAAACAAAAAAACTACTCTCATCTCATAAATTACATTCTAGTAGACATCAAAGTATGAAACACATAAATAAATGTAAAAAGATTCCAATAAAAGATACCTGACAATGCATTTCCATGAAGAGCCATCTTGATCATCTTGCTCTTCTATGTACATCCTGACATTGTGATCTTGATCCAACTGGTACCAGTACATGAGGCCATCTTTGTCTCGCCCAATTGGCTGGAGACGCATAGTATCAGCATCTTCCTCATTAATAATATTCTTGAATTTCAGATTGTCATCAAACTGACACTCACAGAGGTACTGAAAAACAGTCATAACACAGCTTAAAATACCTTATCAATGTTTCTCCACTACAGGAAATATGATACAACCACAGAATTGATTCAGAGACAGGAGCAGACAGAAGACACATAATATACACATCTTTCACTATCCTCACCTGCCCTTTCAAACAAACTGTTTAATACAACCAATGAAAACAGATATTCTCCATGATAAACACTTTGAGGGGAAAAAAGATAAATTTTAAGGTAACATTTTATATTAATATCACACCAATTTATAGTTTTAACATGACCACTAACAAACAAATCAAGTTATAATTCAAAAGACTATGAACTCCCAAATTGCCTCATGGATTAATATTTTTAAATTTAATCTTTAAAAAATTAATATATATTTTTGAGTCACAGTCTCATTCTGTCGTTCAGTAGTACAATCATAGTTCACTGAAGCCTTGACCTCCTGGGCTTAGATGACTTGTCAGGATGCTGACATCCTGAGTAGATGGGACTACAGTCACATGCCACCATGCCTGGCTAATTACTTTTTTTGTAGGGACGAAGTCATGCTATGTTGCCCAGGCTGGTCTTGAACTCCTGGGCTCAAGCAATCCTTGTGCCTTTGGCTTCCCAAAGTGCTGGGATCACAGGTGTGAGCCACCATGCCCGGCCAAAAATTAATTATGTTTAACTGACAAAAATTGAAAACATTTATGGTATTTTGATATTTGTGTTCAATGTAACATGGCTATATCAAGCTAATTCACATATCCATTACCTAACATAGTTAGACTTTTTTGAGGTGAGAATATTTAAAATCTACTCAACAACTTTCAATATACAATATGTTGTGATTAACTATAGTTATCATGTTATACAAGGATCTCCTACACTAATTGCTCCTGTCTGACCTTTTGTAACTTAGACTTTATCTTCTCAACCTGCCCCCCACCTCCCTCCCTAATCCTTGGTAACCACATCATTCTACTATCTGCTTCTATGCATTCTACTATCTGTTTCTATGAATTCTTTTAGATTCCACATGTAAGTGAGATCACGGGATATTTCTTTATGCACCTGGCTTATTTCACCTAACATAATGTCCTCCAGGTTTAATCATGTTGTCACAAAAGACATGGTCATATTCTTTTCATTATTCATTTATCCACTTGTGGACACAGGTTGATTCCATATCTTTCTTGGCTATTATGATTACTGTAATATTGCAGTGAATAGAAAAGTGCAAATATCTCGACATACTGATTTCATTTCCTTTGGGGATATAGCTAGTAGAGGGACTGCTAAATCATATGGTAGTTCTATTTTTAATTTCTTGAGGAATCTTCATGCTTTTTTCCATAATAACTATGTTGTACTGGATAGGATTTCCAGTATTAAGTTGAATAGAAATGGTGAGAGTGGGCATCCTTGCCTTGCTCCTGATATTAGAGGAAAAGCTTTCAGTTTTTCGTTGTTATGATGTAAGCTGTAGGCTTGTCATATATGGCCTTTCTTGGATTGAAATATATTCCTTCTGTACCTAATTTGTTGTGAGTTTTTATTGTGAAAGCAAAATTGAATTTTCTCGAATGCTTTTCCTGCAGTTATTGATATGATTTTAATAGCTATTGATATGATAAAGCTATTTTGTCCTTTACTCTATTAATCTTATACTTACTGATTTGCATATGTTGAATAATTCTTGCATCCCAGGGTCCTAGGATAAATACCACTTTATCATGGTAAGTGATCCTTTTATGTGCTGTTGAATATAGTTGGCTAGCACTTTGTTAAGGGTTTCTGCATATGTTCATCAGGGATATTTCTTTTCTTGTAGTGTCCTTATCTAGCTTTGGTATCAGAGTATTGCTGGCTTCATAAAACGAATGAGAATTTGAGAATGATTGGTATTAGTTACTCTTTAAATGTTTGGTGGAATTCGGGAATGAAGCCACCATCAGGTCCTGGGCCTTCTTCTGATTCAATTTCCTTACCTGTTATTGATCTGTCCAGATTTTCTATTTCTTCATAGTTCAGTCTTCATAGGTTGTATGTTTCTAGGAATTGATTCATTTCTTCTACCTTATCCAAGCAATTGTCCATAGTAATCTCTTACGATCTTTTGTATGCCTGTGATATCAGTTGTAATGTCTCCAGTTTCATTTCTGATTTGGGTCTTCTCTCTTTCTTTCTTAATCAGTCATGCTAAATATTTGTTGATTTTGTTTATCTTTTCAAAAATCAACTCTTAGTTTTGTTTATCTTTTCTATTATTTTTCCTAGTCTTATTTCATTTGCTTCTGTTCTGATCGTGGTTGTTTCCTTCTTTCTACTAACTTGGACTCAGTTTTTTGTTCTTTTTCCTGTTCCTTGAGTGAGACATTGGGTTGTTTATTGAAAATCTTTCTTCTTTTTTAATGTAGATAGTTATTGCTATAAACTTCCCTCTTGGATTCGCTTTTGCTGCATCCTGTAAATCTTCACAAGATCTGTTTTTTTTCTTTTCTTTTCTTTTCTTTGGGTTGGAGTCTCACTCCATTGCCCAGGCTGGCGTGCAGTGGCTTGCTCATGGCCACCCCAGCATTGACCTGCTGGGCTCCGGTGATCCTTTCGCCTCAGCCTTCCAAGCCAAAACTACAGATACACACTACCACATCTGGCTTATTTATTTGTTTATTGTAGTGACGAGGTTTCACCATGTTGCCCAGGCTGGTCTCAAACCCACGAGCTCACGCAATTCTCTCACCTCCGCCTCCCAAAATGCTGGGATTACAGGCTTGAGCCACCACGCCTGGCCTGTTTCTATTTTTATTTGTCTCAAGATATTTAAAATTTCCCTTTTAACTTATTTTTTAACCCATTAGTTGTTCAGGAGTCATAGTATAAAATTTATCTACTCCAGCTTTACAGGAACATTATTCTTAGAAGAAATATCTGCTTCTGAAAGCCTCAGACATATGCAGTTTTCAAGGAAAGTAGTCTTTGACTGATAGCTCTGGAGAATTCTCTTAATAAAAGGATATTCACATAATAGATCAGAAGAATTGACCAGTTTTTTGTTATACATTTTGTATATGATTAGGTTACAAAGTTGGATTCCTCCCCTGAGTCTCTCTACACAGGCAGACAATACATGAAGTTCCTTCCTATCACAGCCCCTTGGCCTTTGCCTATATCAGCTATCCTTAATAGTCTATAAACTTTTTTGATCACGCATCCCTACCACTAATAAAATTTATAATACATCTTGAATAATTACATGTGTTATATATATTATATACATTTATTATGTAGCTATAAATACATAATACATACTAATACACAATGTATGCTAACATGTTACACACATTATAGGAATGTACAAAAAGTTATTTCAAAAGTTGACATTAATAAAAATGATGGCTAGAAGTTCTATAACTTTGTTCTGACCCACAATGAATCATCCTGGGGACAACAAGCTGGTCTAGAGACAGATGAGTCTGCAGGGTAATACACCCTGAAATCTGAGTTTACTATGACTTTTGGTTTTCTTAGAAAAGTATCTTAAGTATCTTGCCTTGTGTAGGCTCCAAAAGTAAATAACATATAATAACAAAATAACATATAGTCATATCCTGTCTCCAAAATAATAATATATGCACTGACATATTTTAAGAATCATAAAGTCTTCAGGTTCTTGAATGAGAAACCTACTAATAAAACATTGTAAATTTTAGAAGTAATGAAAACTTCATTAATATTTTCACAAAGAGTATTTTTTCCCCTCTATTATGTTAGCCACTTTGCTGCTAATTAGAGCCAACACTAGGAAGTGCGCAGGAAAAGGGAAACACAAACTTGTAAATAAAAGCCTACTTTGAGATGCCCAATTTTAATCAAGTGGGTTTGGTTATGTGAAGGTTTTATTAAGCACAAAATGGCATGTCCCTAGTCATCTTGAAAACAGTATCAAACTGTTAATTTAGTAAAGGAGTAAAAGATTAACCATAGTTTATAGTATACAGCAATGATTGTGAAAGCTGAAAACAACGAATACAACTACATTGGGGCAATAGCCTGCCTGAATGTCCCTACAGGCAAAGATAATTAATCCTAGATATGCCTATGCACTGAAAAACAATAAAAAACAGTAATTTAAAGAACAGATTGTTTCCATCTCCAAGAAAAAGAAGGAAAGACTCTATTGTACTCTTCCATAAAAATGTCTGTTTTTTTAATTTTCCAACTTAGCCAGAAAGAGTCAGAGGTAAAATTTTAAATTAAAATAATTATAACGAATAATGAATGCATTACCTTTAAGAGTGCAAGTTTGCATTCAACACTCATTTCAAGATAGCCCTTCTTCTCCATCTCCCATGCCCAGGTGCTGTTAAACTCTTGGCATATCTGTCAGAGAAAGGTAATATCTTAACACACAAAAACATCAGTAGGCTTGTACAATTATGCTAAGTGTTCTTGTTAATATATATTTATGAAGTAAAGAGTTTAACTTAACAGTCCAATCTAATTCTACCCTAAAATGCGTATTACTTAAACCCATCAGAAATGTTTACTATTGTTTGATAAGTGAATTTAAGGTAAGAAACAATCTCTGTAGCTCTCTCTTCTGCTCTCAAGAAATTTATACATACTTTTTGGGCACATTTTTCCACATGAGAGTAATTATTTGATTCCATCTCTCTAAATAGATGGAAGTTCCTTGAGGTCAAGGACAACAGTTTATTCATAAAACATGCAAAATTATAAACATACTTTTAACCAGGTCTATCTCAAGGTCTTCCTATTTATGGGTAAAGTAAAAATTCCATTGCTTGGCATACAAGATCTTCTATAATAGGCTTTAACTTA
The DNA here is from genome assembly GCF_000164805.1 of Carlito syrichta. NCBI lineage: Eukaryota > Metazoa > Chordata > Mammalia > Primates > Tarsiidae > Carlito > Carlito syrichta. The sequence continues at coordinate 262,265 of NW_007253821.1, read as the reverse complement.
AATATCTAGGCTTCTTTTCTACACAAGCATTTCAGGCAAACCAGAGCCCTGCAACAGACTGAAGGAGATCTGCATTACCACACCAGTTAAAATTCAGTGCAGGAAGACCCTGGCCCAGCATGTTGGCTCTCACTTGTAATCCCAGCACTTTGGAAGGTGGAAGCTAGAGGATTGTCTGAGCCTAATCCTCTAGACCAGCCTGGGTAACCTGGCAAGACCTTGTCTCTACAATAAATAAAAAAATTAGCTAGGCGTGGTGACACATGCCTGTAGTTCCAGCTACTTGGAAGGCTGAGGTGGAAGGATCGCCTGAGCCCAGCAGATCAAGGCTGCAGTAGCTGTGAGCATGCCACTGTACTCCAGTAAGACTATTATTATTATTATATTATTAACACTGCACTCCAGTAAGACTCCGATGAGGGAGAAGAAAAAAAAATCAGTACAGGAAGCTTTCACCCATTTCAGCAGCTCTTCTTAAGCTAGAGTTCAGAAGAAGCTGATAAGGGAGATGAATACAAAGAAATGAGAATGAGTCAATGACCTCTGCCAGCCAGTTTTTTCAGCAATAAAATTGAAACAGAAATAATATTGATCTTCAAAGGTTATTAAGTAGGCATGAAAAATCATACAAAATGCCTAGCGATTTTATTCCATTTTTGCAATTCAAAAAGCAAAAAACATAATGAGGGTTAAAGGAGAAGAACCAACACAAGGCAAGAGATTATCATAGAGCATGGGCTAGACAGGCAGACAGGAGAAAAACAAGCAGGCAAGTGGGACTGCTTATAAGACCACTGCATCCCAGCAATAATACCTGGATGGCTCTCCCAAATGGGCTACCCTTTTTCTAGTCTGCACACTAGTGTAATTTTTAAAAAACCAATTTGTATAATAAAATCATAGGAGTTCAGTATTAGGATAGAAAAAGAATATAAAACAAGCATTGTGGCCAGGAACTACTAGAGGTCTTCAAAGGCTCACAGGAAGAATGAGTTCCCCATTCACTAGAGTGCCACACCTCCTCTGACTGACAGTTCTATATTTTATAGAGAGGAAAAAAACCTGGGATATAGAGAGAAAAGCAAAATTAGAATATTATACAAGGATGACCCTAAAGAGATTATATCTTTATATACAGTATAAATTTTACTTATATACAGTATTTAGGGCACAAAAGCTAAAAGATCAGGATCTTAACAGACATTTTTATCACAATGTGGAAAGACAGATAACAATGAACGCTGGAGAAGATATACTGAAAAACCTGAAACATTCACAGATTGATGGTGGAGGTGTAAAATAGTGCAGTTTCTTTGGAAAACAGCTCAGCAATTCCTCAAATGTCAACAATTAGTTACTTAGAATTCTACTCCTAGGTATTTACATGAGAAAAATGAAAACATACATCCACACAAAAACTTGTACATGAATGTTCACAGCCGCATTATTCACAACAGCCAAAAGGTGGAAGCAATTAAAATATCCACAAACAGATGAATAAACAAAATGTGGTATATCTATACAATGAAATTTTATGCAGCTATAAAAAGGAATGAAGTAATGATGCTTGCTACAGCATGGAAGAACTGCGAAAACATGTTAGATTAAAGAAACCAGACACAAGAGGCCACATATTGCATGATTCTATTTATATGAAATGTCCAGAATAGTCAAAGCCACAGAGACAAAAGTTGATTAGCAGCTGTCAGTGGGCAGGGAAAGGAAAAAAATGGAAAGTGACTACTAATGGGCAGGTGATTTCTTTTTCAGAGTGATAAAAATGTTCTGAAATTAAGATATGGTGATGGTTGCACACTCCTTGTAAATATACTAAAAAACACTGAACTGCATATTTTAAAAATAATTTTGATAGCATATGAACAATATCAAGTTTTTTAAAGAGAGACAGCCAACAATGCCTAGCTTATATCCTGAATAAAGCATTTACTGAGTACTGTGTTGCATACCAGGCCCCTATAATAAGATGTTGGCTGACCATCCCGGAGGCAATGCAGGGAAGCTCATTCTCAGTATTCTGAGAGAGGTCGAGAATGACATAGCTCCAAACCTTGGCCAATAACCTAGATACCAAAGTACGGCCAATGATTCATGGTGTCACAAATTTCAAATACAACTGAACAACTATTGATTAGCATCTACTGTGTGAAAGGGGAGAAAAGAAAAAAAGAGGCGAATATAGAGATAATTAAAATCCTCTGCCCCCACACTGCTTAACTTATATTTACTTTTATTTATATACAGTATTTAGGGTACAAAACTTCTGTTGTACAGATATTCAAAGACAAATGTGCTACTCATTTTCTATTTCTGTAAGGGCAGTGTAAATATATTGCTGTGTCATTTGATATTTTAAAAATCCACTAATTATGTCAGGTGCAGTGGCTCACACCTGTAATTCCAGCACTTTGGGAGGCCGAGGCAGGAGGCAGGAGGATTGCTTGAGTCCAAGAATTCAAGGCCAGCCTGGGCAACATAGTGAGACATTGTCTCTACAAAAAATTAGTCAGGTATGGTGGCGTGTGCCCGTAGTCCCATCTATTCAGGAGGCTGAGGCAGGAGGATTGCTTGAGCCCACGAGTTGGAAGCTGTGGTGAGCCATGATCATGCTACTGCACTCCAGGCTGGGCAACAGAATGAGACCCCAACTCGGAAAAAAAAAAATCCACTAATTAGATATGCCCAAACAGCCATAACCTACTGTCAGCACAAAGTAAAGACTGCAAATAAAACTTGCAAATAAAGAGTGCGCTAAATGACACTGAAATAATTCTTATACAGAACTATTAAATCTATATCAGGGGTCAGCATATTTTTTTCTGTTGGGGACCAAAGATAAAATAATTTAGGCAATGTGGGCCAGATGATTTATTCAACTCTACTAATAAAGTGCAAAAGCAGCCACAGAAAATCTGTAAATGAATAAGCATAACTATATCCCAATAACTTTATTTATGAATAATACAACTTGAATTTCATATAATTTTCACTTCACAAAATATTACTCTTGATTTTTCTCCCAATCATTTAAATAAGTAAAAACCATTCTTAGTTTTTCAAGTCATACATAAATAGGCCACAGGCAACAGCTCACAGGTCATAATTTGCCTAGAGAGCCAGAAACTAGCTATGTCTATCAGACTGTCTACAACAGTGTATTCTTGGGTTCTGGAAGCAAGGGGATCCCAGTTATACTGGTAATTCATATTAACTCCCCATGCTCCACCTTGATACCAACACCAAGAGGTATTATAATTCTAATTTGGTTTCACATGCAATTTTTCTTTAGGAAGAAAATGTTCCAATATTTAAAACATGAACATTTAGTATAACATTCAAATTTATCATCAAAAATCATTATTCTATAATACCGGTGCTATGTTTGATTCTCTCTAAATCTGGGTAATGAGAGAGAGGTCAGGTCTTGTGTCCTCTTGCACAGTGCCTGAGGGACAGGGACTTCTCCTGACACAACCAAAATCAATGTTTTGTGCCACCAACCTGCTGCCATTCCAATACCCTCGTGTCTTTTCCTCCTAACTTCTACACACATGAAAACAAAGTTGAGGGTGGAAAACGTTGGGCAGAGGAGAGAAAGGGAGATTTTAAAGTTTCAATTCAGCTCAATATATAGGGGAAAGGTGGTTTCACATGCCTACATACCAAACATATAGAACTTATCTCAGTGGGATCACTAGCTTACTTGTATTTATCTTGGATTCATATACACAATCAAAGGACCAGTAATCCTTCTGTGTAATAACATAAGGAGTTAAAAGTGGGGGTGGGAGGGTGGGTGTGAGATGGCTCCTAGCAGCCTAAAGCATCGCCCCTGGAGGAGCTGGTCTCCCTTAAGCTCCAGCTTGGGAAAGCTCAAGGATACCAAAGGAATTTACTGTTTGTTCCAACAAATACCTGAAAATAGGCTCCAGATTTCCTTTTCCCATGTATTAAACAAACAAACTTATAACTGTAAATCCTTTCTCTGTCCCTTTGAGATATTTATGTATGTCCAAAGACCCTGATCTCTTTTTTAAGGACCTGAAAATCATTTCTTGTAGAAGCCTAACTTTCATTAATGCCAGTTAGCAGACACAAATGGCATAATCACATTAATAATAAACAGCCAGTCGGGCTCGGTGGCTCAGCCTGTAATCCAGCGCCTTTGGGAGGCTGAGATGAGTGGATTGTCTGAGCCCGCGGGTTCGAGACCTGCCTGGGCAGTAAGACCTCATCTCTACAATAAAACCAAAAAATTAGCCAGGCATGGTAGCGCGTGCCTGTAATTCCGGCTTCTTGGAAGGCTGAGGCGGAAGGATCGCCGGAGCCCAGCAGGTCGAGGCCGCGATGGCCGGGAGCGGCCACTGCACTCCAGTCTGGGCGACCGAGTGAGACTCCAACTCAAAAAAAAAAAAAAAGGAAAGAAAAAAAATAATAATAATAATAATAAACAGCCCTCCTACTTGCATTTTGTAATTTTTTACTTCCCTAACTCTGTTCAAGCTCCTCCATTCTTCCCACTTCTCTCTTCCTATTCCTTTTTTCTCCCTTAAAACACCCAGTCATCTCTGCACCAACTGGAACTGAGCATAGCCCTTTCCCCTACTGCAGTAGTTACTGAATAAAATCTATCTTTAGGCCGTGCTTGGTGGTTCAGTTTGAAATCCCAGCACTTTGAGAGGCCGAGGCGAGTGGATTGCCTGAGCCTGCGAATTCAGGACCAGCCTGGGTAACTTGGCGAGACCTCGTCTTTACAATAAATCAAAAAATTAGCTGGGCATAATAGTGCGCACCTGTAGTTCCAGCTACTTGGAAGGCTGAGGCGGAAGGATCGCTGGAGTCCAGCGGGGCGATGCTGGGGTAGCCATAAGCGTGCCACTGCAATCCAGCCTGGGCAACACTGAGACTCCAACTCAAAAAAAAATCTATCTTTATTGCCTTTAACTATTGTCAGGCTTTTTCTTGGACAAGGGGAATCCTTGGACATCATTCAGATCCAAATCTTTATTTTAAAATTGAGAAACATGAAGCTGAAAGAGATTTACTTTATCTAATGATTCCACAAATATTTACTATGTGCCTACTATATGGCAAGAATTAATCTAGGAGCTGGGATATAATAGTGAAGAAGTCAACTGTCATCATGGATCTCAACTCCTATGAGGTAGTCAAACAGGTAAAGTAATAAGAAAACATCAAGCACTGAAAATGCTACCCTGGAAATAAAAGAGAGTAATGTGATACAAAAAGTATCAGAGTAATGTGACAGAAAATTTTCATAACAACCCTTAGAATGAGTGTACTGTTATCCTCATGAAGAAAGTGAGGCTAAGAGGTTATGTGCATTCCCTAAGGAATCAGAGATAGGAATTATTATTATCTCTAATCACCTGTAGTGAAAATCAGTATTTATGCAAGATACTAATCAAGTCACTTGTCACCAAGGGAGTTGGGGACAGAGGTTAGATTGAGAATTTTCTATCTAGTTCCATATTCATATTTAAATCACATCTCACCAGAAGTTTCCTAATACTTAAATATGTCCAACTGCTTTGTATATAATAATCATTCTGGAGGACTAAACCAAACATTTATGGAGCACTGCTATGTGACACACCCCACATTAAACATTGGGAGGGCAAAGATGAACTAAGAGACAGTGTTCTCTCCCAAAACCTCATAAGTGAGAGAGGGGAGACACTTGTGTAAACAAATAATTATAGGGGAAAAGAAAGTCAGTGAGTTATCTTCCAACTGATATATCTACAAACTGCAATAAAAACAGAGGAGAGAAACATTAACTTAGTCAAAGGATGAAGGGACCAAGGAAGGTTTTATTCAAGCGGTAACTTTTGTGCTAGAACCAAAAGGATGAATCAAGTTTTACCAGATAAGAAGGTAAAGAGCATTATGGAAAGAATGAACAATGTTTTCCAATGGAGATGTGAATGAGTATGACATGTTCTGTCAAGGAAGAGTTCAACAGAGGAGTTCTTTATGCTAAGTCCTAGAGCCCTAGAGCAAAAGAGTGTTTGGAGTTGGCAGTGGACAGAGACAAGACCATGAAGGAAGACAGTGAGCAGGCTGTGAAAGTAGATCATGACTAGTAAACATAGGGACTTAATGAGGTTTTGGAGGCCCCAACGGAAAATAGTCCCATTAGCACTGTGCTGGACACATAGGAAGACAGATTCTATGTCAAAGAAAACAACTAAAGCCTGCAGTAATAATTTAAGGCAAAGATGATGAAACTTAAGGTAAGCTATGGCAGAGGATATTAAAGAGAAAGTAGATTCTGATTGTGCACATGCCTTACAAAAGCAATAACAAGTCTATATGATTTTACCAATTATAAAAGAACTTTCATACATTTTATTTCATTTGAAATGAGTGTCAAAAAAAGGCTACAAAATTACTGAAAGCAAAAACACAGCCCAATTCATCTGTCCAGTATATTATATATAAGGTATGTTTTAATGCAACATAAATTAATCTGTTGATGGACAAATGGGTTGTTTCCACCTTTTGGCTATAGTTATAATGCTGCAATAAACACTGGTATACAAGGATCTGTTGGAGTCCCTGCTTTTGAGTAGTTATATACCTAGGAATGAAATTGCTACATCATATGGCAATTCTATGGTCAGTTTTTTGAAGAACTGCCAAACTCTTTTCCATAGCAGCTATACCTTATTACATTCCCACAAAGAATGTAGGAAGGTTCCAATTTCTCTACAACCTTGCCACACTTCTTTTCTTCTCTTTTCTTTTCTTTTTAATAACTATCCTGGGTTGCATACAATGGCTCACATCTATAATTCCAGCTACTGGGGAGGTGGGAAGATTGCATCAGGACAGGAGTTCAAGACCAGCCTAAAACATAGAAAGACCCTGTCTCTACAAAAAATTTAAAAATTAGCCAGGTATGGTGGTGCATGTCTGAAGTCCCAGCTAGGAGGCTGAGGCAAGAAGATCACTTGAGCCCAGGAATTCAAGGATACAGTGAGCCATGATCATACCATACCACTACACTCCATCATAGGCAACAGAGAGAAACTATGTCACTATTTTTTTTTAAAAAGTCATCTTAGGTGTAAAATGGCATCTCATTGTGGTTTTGAATTGCATTTCCCCAATGACAAATGGTGCTGAACATCTTTTCATGTGTTTATTGGTCTTTGTATATCTTCTTTGAAGAAATCTATTTAAATCCTTTGCCCACTTTTTAATTGGGTTGTCTTTTTGTAGTTGTATCTTATCAGTTACATGACTTGCAATTTATTCTATTCTGTAAGTTCCTTTTTTTCACTTTCTTCATAATGTCCTTTGATGCACACGTGTTTTTAATTTTGACAAAGTCTAATTGATCTATTTTTGTTGTTCATTCTTCTGCTGTCATAGCTAATACTCCACCAAGGTCATGAAGATGTCCCCTTGTTTTCATCCAAGAGTTTTATGGATTTAATTCTTATATTAAGGTTATTAATCCATTTTTAGTTAACTTTTATATATGGTATGAAATAGTGTATCTGTTGTATTTTGCTAATTGTTATATAGTTCAACAAAGGTAAGATATGTTGTGAAGGGCACAACAGGCAGGATAGCAGCAAGAGCAAGTTTGCTGTCTGTTTCACATGCTTCTCTTTTGAAAGACATTTGGTATATGATAGAGCATTCATTAGACCACCTGAAGTCACACAGGAGTTCAGTAGAAAACTACAGAACTGTAACTCAACATTTTTACATCCATAAGTATAAGTTATTTTACCCCAGTTCACATCTATTTCCAAAGGAATGCCAGCCACAGAAGAGAAAAAGCTTCCCTAAAATTGCTGCTGTTGCTTTGGTGATTTAGTATTAACATTTATTTGACAGGCACTATACTGAGTATTCATATATATTTTCATGAAAAAACAGAGGCTCAGGAAAGTTAAATAACTTAACTAAACCTATACACCTGGATTTTAGCATCGTTCAGGCAAACGTTTTCCCCATTACAAATCCAGTGTCCCTTCTGCACTCTCACCTGCAATTCACTTAGGAGAATAAATCATGCTTGCTTATACATTATTGCAGAATAAATGATATTCTTTAAGGAACATTTAAAAAAGTTAAAAGTATACGAAAATGCTTTGTAATATATAAAGCATTAAGCATTCATGCTGTGGTATCAAACAAACCTGTGTTCAATCCTTATTCTACCATCTGTTATCTGTGTGATTTTGGGAGTTATTTACCTTTCTATTATCTGGCTGTGATATTAATTAAATATTAATGCAGGTTAAAAAAAGCATAGTATCCAGTTTATAAGATCTCAAATATTAGTTATTATCATTATTATTAAAACATAAGCTATAGAGAAATTGGAACACTTATAAATTGCTGATGGGAATGTAAAATGGAAACATTACTATGGAAAAGAGTATGGTAGTTCCTCAAAAAGCTATACACAGAATTATCATGTGACCCAGAAATTCCACTTGTAGGCATGTAAAGCAGAGAAATGAAGATATATGTCCATACAAAAACCTGTAGGCAAATGTTCATGCAATATTATTCCTAACAGTCAAAAAAGTGGAAAAAACCCAAATGTTCATCAACTGATGGTGGACAAATAAAAGGTGGCACTACCCATATAAAGGATTAATACCTGGCAATAAAAAGAATATGCTCTTATACTAAAATATGCATAAACCTTAAAATCAAGTGAAAAAAGATACAAACTATCACATATTTTATTATTCCATTTATAAGAAATGTTGCGAATAGGAAAATCTACAAACACAAAAAGTAGATTAGTGGTTACTGGGGAGAGGTTGGAGTGGGTTGTGATTAAGACTGACAATAAGTACAGGGTTTCTTAGTGAGATGTTGGAAATGTTATGGAATCAGATAGTGGTTATGGTTGTATAACACAGTAAATGCACTAAAAACAAATAAATTGTACACTTTAAAATGGTGAACTCTATGTCATATGAATTATATCTCAATAAAAAGGAAAACAGAGTTAAGACATTAACAATGTAAATAAAAATTAAGATTATCAATCTTAACATACTTTTGAGGAACACAACAGTAAGGAAACATCCAATCCTTGTCAAAATGTATCCAAATTAACAAACGACAAAAGACCATCCTCAAGATTTGCTAATAGATGATGATCTTCCCAAGGAATAAAAGCAATCGACCTTTTTGAAACTGCTGTTTAGATCAAGGTTATTTATTGCCTAATTTACTCACTTTCAAAGGATTTCTAAACCTGTTACTAGGGAACAGAGATTATCCCTTGTCTTCTCATTACTTTGAAGGTCAAATGAATGAGGTCATTTCCTGTGCAGGGCTAGAAAAACACCCCAGAAAAGACACATTAGGTTATTTTCTATTTAATGTTATCATTACTCAAGTATTGAGCCCCAGGAAATATTATTTCCTTATACTAAGAAGCACATTTGTTTTTATATTTTAACATTTATTGAAATCAAGTGCATCCTAAAATCAGTGATTTTATTCAGTGTGACTATTTCTCTTTTCTCTGAAAAATTATCTCTAAATCACTGGTATGGCATGCACTGAAAAGATTACAGAATCAAAGAAAAACAGCAATAATAAATTATTATCACTTGTTTATTTACTTAGAAATTATTCTGAGGTTAAAAGTAATCAACTGTGATTTCCTTTAAAGGTAATTTATTTTAAAAAATTGGTTTTCCCACTACTTTTGAGGGCCTTCATATGGTTGTCTCTGGAAAGGAGGCAGGGCAGTAGGAAGTGGAGACACAGGTACTAAATGTGTGAAAGCAGATGTCTGTTTATTTAGCAGAGTAGTATTCATTATCCATGTTCAAGGTGTCTGAAATTGCTTATGTGGTATCTAAAATCATTAATAACCACAGGAAATAGAGGAGTTTCGTGGAACATAAAAATTCACCAGCAGAGAAATTTCTTCACGTCTTGCCAAGTAAAAGGAATGTGAAGAATGATAAGGCCAAGGCCTATCCAACTAAGCAAGGGTCCTAGCAGAACTGCTAGTTTAAATTTCCATTCACTGGATTCCTTTACTTTTAAGAAGGGTAATTCCCCCTTAAAAAGTTACCAGCCTAGTTTCTAGGGTTTCTTTCTACTCTGGATAATACTGAGAATATATGTTGACAACTGCACAAAAACAAATGCCCTTGGTTGAGTTGCTAGACACATCTCTCTCCTTCTTGAAAAATTATCAAGAGTAGCTGATTCTACCTTCCAAATAGCTCTCATTTCCACCACCTCCTCTCCATCTCTATTGCCAAACCTTTAATTCAAACCTCCTCATTGCTCAGTTGGATTTTCACAGTAACTTCCTTATCACATGATGCTAGGGTTCCATTCATTGTCATTCTCTCTAAGTACTTTATTTTACAGTAAGCCTAGGATACTGGTAATTTCCTAACAAATTTCTGATCATTCCATATGTCTTAAATCAGATGTCTTAGGGTGACACTAACAAGAGATGACAAACAGGTGCCAGAGCTGACTGATTAGTTACAATAGTGTAGTCTGCTAAGTCTACACTTAGCAGGAAAGGCTTAGACTGGTAATGCGTGTTGTGAGCAAAGCAACAAGGCCTAGCAGATGCCAGATACTGGCTCTAGATTTAAACAGAATTTTGTATTAATTATATTCCATTGACTTCAAAAGGAAAAGAAACAAGCTCTCAGTAATACATGTATATAATGGTGCTACAAGGAGAAAGATAAAAGATCAAGAGCCAAGTAACCGTTTGCTGATAGAATGTTTATCTTCTATCAGAAAACTAGCTAATGGTTACAATAGAGAAATAAGTATAACAGAGTTAAGCTGTTAAACTGAAATAAGTATAACAGAGTTAAACTGGCAGTCAAGGGAAAGAAAACTAAAATTGCCTAAGTAGTTAATTAATTCATTTAATATTGATGAATAAAAGATGAAAAGAGCCTTTAAAAAACGTAAAACCTACAAGAAAGACAAATGTGAGGGACATTTCATCAGTGGTATTTCAAAGCACTGAATTCACCAAATCCTACGTTTGAATGTTGGCTCTGCCAATTTTAGCAATGTGAGGCTGGACAAGTTACTGCATTTAGTTTCTCACAATCAATTTCCTTGTAAATAAAATGAGGACAATTGGTATTTCAAAGTGAGATAATGTAAAGAAAGTGTTAAACACAGTACCTGGCACACAGTGAATATTCAACATAAAACTATACAACGGTTTCTATAATAGAGTTAAATGCAAGTCCATGAAGGAACAACTTCCTGGGAGAAGGCCTCAAGGAGACAGTAATATTTAAGCTAAAGGATAAGTAAGTCTGCCAGGAAAACAAGTTGGTATGAAGGCACTCCAGGCAGAGGATACAGTATATGTAAAAACCCTGAGAAAAGAAAAAGATGACATGTTCTGTATAACAGAGCCTGGACTTGTAAGTAAAAAAGAACACTCAGCGATTCAATGTATATTGTGTGATAGCAAGTAAAAATGACAACTTTCCTGGGCCTTATCTGTATCTTATTTGATTTGATCAAGATGATTTTAAGAATTAAATAAAAGAAGACAAGAAAAGTCCTGAGTACAGTGTTAAGCACGAAAGAGATATTACCTCCAAAATCTGACTTTAGGGTTCAAGATATTGCAGCAAAAGATGAGACTCACACACTTATAACAATGTAGATTTTGGAACCACATTCTCTAACTTTTAGTAAATTATTTTACAAGTTACACATATTATAAAACACAACGCCAATTTATGCTAGAATACTATTTCAGTAATAGAGAAGGTAATTTACAAGTATTAGTTACCTTGATCAAATATTTTTCCCATCTGTCTGCTGTAACAGATTTGCCAATCTTCCTCATCAACTTCAGATGGAGCTCCACCAATTCTTTTGGTACTTAAAAGGAAGAAAAAACAACACTGTTAGCCAGCAAAATAAAACACTTAAGATTTATGAAAAAAATAACGTTCCCCATCTCTGAATACTTTCTTAAAATAGGTGAGGTTGATTCTAGCTAATTTTTATGCTTCTGAATCAGAAAAGCCTAAATTATACCAAGAAATGACTGAAAACCACTTTCTTAAAGTGGGGCAGGAATGTTCATGTTCTTTCAAAATACCGTCAAGTAAGAGTGAAACCTAAAATAAACTATAGACTTTGGGTAATAATGATATGTCAACACAGGTTCATCAATTATAAGAAACGTGCCACCATGGCACACACGTATGTAAAGGAAGTTGTACATACATGTGTGGGGACAGGGGGTATATGTGCACTCTGTACTTTCGGCTTAATTTTTCTGTGCACCTAAAACTGCTCTAAAATATAGTCTATTTTTACAAATACCATCAAGTAAAAGTACTTAACTAAACAACTAAAGTTTCTAATCTGTTTGTTTCCCATAACACATTTAGTTTCTTTACTGAGATTTTGGACCAAGGCATGCATTCATAGAATTAGAAAGGTATTAATATAAATTCCAAGTTGATGAATATCTTAGAAATTAAGTCTAATGGTTTCCAAACTATTTCAAAAAACTAATCTTCCAATCTGTCCCTTATTTCATGTGCTAAACTTCCCTACAGCATTTATATGGATCTTTGCTTGATAACCTTCATGGACAAAAAATATTAATTTCCTTCCAAAGCACTTTTATTTTCTGGACAGTACTAATTATTAGAACATTATCCTTACTCTAAGTCAAAATCTGCCTTCCTACAACTTCCTCCCCTGATTCTGGCTCTTATTTTTTAGTTTCAAAGTCAATACTTTTAATCCCTCTTCTATTGGAAACTTCAACTGTTTAAAGATTGCTGTGTCTTCCCTCAGGCTCTCTGTTCTGAATATAAACAACCAGAGCTTCTCCAAATATCCCTTGGGCATGATCTGATTATTTTTTTATTTTCATTTTTTTGAGTTGAGGTCTCACTCTGTTGCTCAGGCTAGAGTGTAGTGGCATGATCACGGCTCATCACTCCCTCTAAATGCTGAGCTAAAATGATCCACACTCCTTAGCCTCTTGAGTGGATGGGACCGTAGGCATGCACCACCACAAGGTCTCACTATCTTGTCTAGGCTGGCCTTGAACTCTTGGCCTCAAGCGATCCTCCCACCTCGACCTTCCAAAGTGTTGGGATTAGAGGCATGCATCCAGACTGATTATGTTTTTTAATTTTATTAATCGGACCTGAGGAAAATAAAAGACACATACACCTGTCAAATTGAGCATATCTGAAATCGAAAATATCACTAGTAATCTAAAAGAAGTCACAGGTACACTACCTAAAAAGGTCTCATAATCAAATATATTAGAAAAATGCTGATCCAAAAAACAGGGATTTTCTTTTAGTTTCTGGGTTTTTTTGTTGTTGCTGTTGGAAGTCTTTATTGATTGTCCTTATGTCCACTGTGAATATCCAAAATAGGGATATAACCTGCAGCATTCTCTAACATATTTGATCTAGTATCTTGTAGGATACAAACGCTCTGAGAAACAGATTGGGAGATGATGTCCTATTATTTGTAAGGAAATCTTTCATTCTTCACTAAAGCTACTTCTAATTTTAAACACATCTTGAAGTATAAAAACATTCACCCATTCAACAGATTTGAGTGGATCTACGATTAGTAAGCAAGAAATAGTCCCTGTCCTTGATGAGCTACTTGAGGGAGTCTTCTTAGTGGGGTAGAATGGCAGGTTGGGGATAAGGGTGGGGAAGAGTGGTCATAGACAAGTAAACAGACAATTATACTAAGACCTGAAGTATAGGGTAGAGGGTGGAATGAAGAAAAGGGGGGAAAGGAATTGCTTACAGAAACAACAGCGGATGCAAATGACTAAAAAACAAAAGGCATGGACATAAGGCATGATTGTAAAGACCCTATGAGGCCAGGCTACTAAGTTTACACTTTATTTAAATGTTTAAGCAGGGGAGTACTCCGTATTTTAGAAATACCTCAATGACTAAATTGGAGGAAGATAGATTTTTTTTAAATAAAAGGTTTTGTTTACTTGCTTGTCTTTGGAGGTAGGGTATAGGGCAGAAACTAGATGTAAATTCAGGGAACCATCTATCCAAAAAGATGAGTACAGCCTAAACTAAGATAGTGGTGGTAGAGAGAGAAGTGAACCGATTTCAGAAATGTTTAGTAAGTAAAACTATTAAATCTTAGTGACTGATTGTATAATGATGGAGAAAATGTCTCGAAAACCTTAGGTGTCTAGGACCTGGACTCAATTCTCAGCTACATCACATATACAAGAAAATAATAATTCTGCTCTAGTTCCTTAAACACTTAACCTCAACTTCCTCATCTGTAATAAAAGGTTGCATTTGCTTTCTCAAGGAATTTTTAAACTGAAAACCACTGTATGAAGCTAAAACACTTATTTTTTATGATTTTTATTTAGGAATCAAGATCATTTTCAATTTCTCCTTTTTACCAAACACAGTAGTCTTGATGGTGCTTTCTTTCTACATCTTAAACCTGCCTCCAATTTCCCCAGTTTCTCTAGGACATCACTGTACTTTCACACATTAGAGAAGCAGCCATGAATAGTTTCCTGTAACCAAACCGGTCTTCCAAAAACACCGCTTTCATATCATTTTCCATTTGATATTTTTTACAACTCCTAAATATGTATATAAACCCATCCAGATTTCTGACCCTTGCCTCAGAGTCCTAATATTCCATCTCAACCTAACTCGAATTCTTTTCTCTTCTACATCGAAATCCTTGATTCAAATCATTTTGGCCAATTATCCATCCACCAAGCACACACAGCCCATGTGGGCTTGATTAAAGCCTTCCAGCTTAATCAAATTTTCTGCCCACTTGGCTCATATTCATCTTTCAATCTAGGCAATGCAAGTCCTTTGTCCTTGGAATGCCCAGGATATTCATACTGTCTCTATCACTTGTTTAGCAGTTTACTAAAAGCTTTGCACCAGTGTTTTATGCATGGTCCCCACATCATATGGATATATTAAATCATGAAAGATATTGATATCATTGATACTATTTTTTAAAAGTCAATACTGGATAAAGTAAACATGCAACCATTGTTCTCATCCCATTTTATAAATCTAGTCACCTGTTGACTGAGGCATGTACAAATAGGTATATATTACTTGATGTATTAGAGTATTTATTAGCTGTTGTACAGACAGCACTGTCCAACAGAAATATAAGTTTAGTTATATAATTTCAAATTTCCTAGTAGAATATTTGTAAAGTAAAAAGGTTAAAATTATTTTAATAATCTTATTTAATACTATATATTAAAAAATATTTCAACATATAATCAGTATTTTTAAATCTTTACTTTTTTGTAGTAAGTATTTAAAATACACTGTGCATTTTATTTTACACTTACAGCATATCTCAATTCAAACTAGTTATACTTCAACTGCTCAAGAGCCATACGTGCCTAGTGGCTACTATGCTGAATAGCAGTGGATGGTAGAGAGCTAGTATATTTAAAATAAAAATTTATGACCCACTACATTTACTATCAACTTATTTATATTTTTTGTTAGAAATACAATTGATGAGCCGGGCTCAGTGGCTCAGCCTGTAATCTCGCGCCCTTGGGAGGCTGAGGTGAGTGACTGCCTGAGCCCGCGGGTTTGAGACCCGCCTGGGCAGGCGAGACCTCATCTCTACAATAAATCAAAAAATTAGCCGGGCGTGGTAGCGTGTGCCTGTAATTCCGGCTACTCGGAAGGAAGGCTGAGGTGGAAGGATCGCCGGAGCCCAGCAGGTCGAGGCTGCGGTGGCCGGGAGCAGCCACTGCACTCCAGTCTGGGCGACAGAGTGAGACTCCAATGCAAAAAAAAAAAAGAAATACAATTGATGGCCAGGCTCAGTGGCTTAGCCTGAAATCCCAGCACTTTGAGAGGCCAAAGCGAGTGGATTGCCTGAGCTCGCCTCTACAATAAATCAAAAATTAGCCAGGCGTGGTAGCATGCACCTGTAGTTCTGGCTACTTGAAAAGCTGAGGTGGAATGATCACCAGAGCCCAACAGGTCGACGCTGGGGTGGCTATGAGTGTGCCATTGCACTCCAGCCTGGGCAACAGAGTGAGACTCCAACTCAAAAAAAAAAAAAAAAGAAATAGAATTGACAAGTTGATAATCTTTAAGGGCACTAATAGCTCTTAATTTGTCAATTGATAAGAAACAGGCAAAAACTGCAGTAGAAAAATTAATCAACATGATAGTTTACTACATATTAAAATCACCACACTTTTTACTCCGTAAAACAGCACAGATTACTCAGTAGATTATTATAGAATGATGATATGTGATTACTGAGCACTTGATATGTGGCTAATGAAACTGAGGAACTCAATTTTTAATTTTATTTGTTTTAAATTAACTTAAATTTAAACAGACACATGGCAAGTGGCTACGGTTTTGGACAGAGCAGCTGTAAAGTATCAATCATATATTTTTCTTTTTTTTTGAGACAAGTTCTCGCTGTTTTACAGGTTGGAATGTAGCTCACTGCAGCCTCAACCTACTGGGCTCAAGTGAACCTCCCACCTCAGCCTCCAAAGTAGCCGGGATTATAGGTATGCACCACCATGCCCAGATTCAATGATATATTTTTTCTTTTTCTTTTTTGAGTTGGAGTCTCACTCTTGTCGTCCAGGCCAGAGTGCAGTGGTACACTCACAGTCACTACAGCCTTGAACTGCTGGGCTTAAGCAATCCTTCTGCCTCAGCCTTCCAAGTAGCTGGAACTACAGACGCACGCCACCATGCCCGGCTAGTTTTTGCGATTTATTGTAGAGATGAGGTCTCACCAAGTTGCCCAGGCTGGTCTTGAACCCCCGGACTCAGGGAATCCTCTCGCCTTGGCCTCCCAAAGTGCTGGGATTACAGGCTAAGCCACCGTGCCCTTTAATCATATTTTCAAAACACCTGATCATTTTCTAAAATACAGACAAGCTCTAAATTTACTCACTTATTACCTGGCACACCTTCTACCTAGTCTCATTTCTAGAAGATAATTATTAATGTCCTTTTAAAGATGTATTTATTAATCAGCTTCAAGTCATCCTAAAAAATGTAGGTTTTTGTCCCAATTGAACAGAGAGCTTTACCTTTCCCATGACAAATCTGATACATGAACTTTAACAGACTCCTTTCTTTCACAAGGCCTCAGGAGGTGAAAGACTCTAAAGGAGAGAGAAAAGGTCAGGGACTGTATGAATCCAGGAAGTGCCTGCCAACATAATGTAGGTATGAAGTAGCAGAAAGTGGTAGAATTCAGACCACATTACTGATCCAATTTTCCAAAGATGTCTTATATTCTGACATTTTTCTAGCATTTAGCCTTAAAAATGCCGCTGCTTCTGCAGTTCTATTGTATTAGTTATGATTTTGTTTTTTTGAATGGTAGAAATTTACAGAAGCCCATAATGACTAGAGATACAACTCTTCTCATTCCTCAATAAAGTCTTCTATTTAAATTTCCTTTAAGCTTATAAGCAGAGACACATTTACAGTTATGAAAACAGTTGACTATCTAGGCCATTGATAAAAGAAAACTGATTTCAGATACGGTGATTGAAAGACAAGCTTATAAAGACAAGCTTACAATAAGCTTTTACTTACTGCCCAGTTTTTAGACACTCTGTTGAAGGAGCACAGTTTTAGAATAATGACACTGGTCCCACAGGCCACTTGATCCTTGAAATCACTGTCCTGTATTCATATACCTTATCTTCAAAGACTTCATTTAATCAAGCCGGGCTCGGTGGCTCAGCCTGTAATCCCGCGCCTTTGGAAGGCTGAGGTGGAAGGATCGCCGGACCCCAGCAGGCGAGGCTGCGGTGGCCAGGAGCAGCCACTGCACTCCAGTCTGGGCGACCGAGTGAGACTCCAACTCAAAAAAAAAAAGAAAGAGTTCATTTAATCAATCATCCTAGTTTTCTGAAAAGCAAAGAAACAGTTCAAGACTATGAACTGTAACTTAGACCACCATCTGAAAAAGTATAGTACAGAGATTCCAGGTAAGTGTAATAGAAATGACTAAAATCAGTTTATTACCATCACAGAAAAAAAAATCTAAGAATAACTGTTACACTGGCAGACAAACCAAGGGATATCTCCTGCTCCACTTTAGATTTTTGAGTTCCACTGAGAATCATATTGCTATTCCCACATAAGTAAAGAAACACGCCAAACATGACTAAGATCATTCCAAAAACAAAACTGGAAAATGTTATCTGCAACGAAGAAACTAATCGGTGTACTATAAATATCGACATGGCTGGACGTAGTGATAAGATCAGCATTCCAGAAAGGAGAAAAAAATTAGGAGAAATGAAACCCTGCAAAACAGCAGCACTGGGTGCAACTACCCTTCCTGAAGGGTAGGTTTCTCTATTTGAAAGGTATGCTCTGTCTGAAAGGTATTGTTTCTCTATGGAGAGGGCAAGCCTTCTGAATAAGAAGGGAGAAGAACCTTCACAATGGATACTCTTTGGTTACAATTATAAACAGGTTCTAGCAGAGGGAATTTGAGGTACTCCAGGAGATAACTTCTAATCCCACCTGCCTCCAGATTTCTCTCTATCCTTTCTCTCTTTTCTCCCCACTGAACTTATTATGGAAGGGAGCAAGAGAAGTGGATGGGATACAAAGATCCAAAACAAATTTTAAAAGAAAAAGTGATGTGATAGTATTTAGGGGAGGAGGAATTTTTCCCCCCGTTTTTTCCTTCCCAATAATTTCAAATCTGGTGAAAAGTTGGAAGAATAGGACATCCTTCAGCTAGATGCTCTAATTGTTAAATTTCTGCCACTGAAAGGGAAACATGTCACACAAGTTAAAACCATAAGGAAATACTCCTTTAATAAATATGAGATCATAAAGATAAGCCAACCAAGCCGAGAAAGGGAGGAATACACCAGGCAAAAAGAAATAAATGTAAGCCGGGCTCAGTGGCTCAGCCTGTAATCCTGCGCTTCGGGAGGCTGAGGTGAGTGGACTGCCTGAGCCCGTGGGTTCGAGACCTGCCTGGGTAAATTGGCAAAACTTCATCTCTACAATAAATAAAAAAAATTAGCCGGGCGTGGTAGTGCGCGCGGGTAGTTCCAGCTACCTGGAAGGCTGAGGTGGAAGGATCGCCAGAGCCCAGCAAGTCGAGGCTGCAGTGGCTAAGAGCGGCCACTACACTCCAGTCTGGGCGACAGAGTGTGACTCCAACACAAAAAAAAAGAAAGAAAAAAAAAGAAATGCATTTATAAAAGTCTTGAGGTAGCCAAAAGCTTTCAGTGTGTCTCAGAGGAAAGGGCAAAAGATGGGGCTAGAGAAGTGAGCAAAGGCCAAATCTCATAAAGCCTCTGAGTCATGTAAAGAGTTTACATTTTATGCTAAGGCTAATGAGAATACATAGGAGAAATGCAGGAAAGTTTCGTGATCTAAGTCTTTAAAAGATCACTCTGCATCCATGATCTGCTTCAAAATAATCTAAGGGACAAAAAGCAGGGGTAGATGGAGTTACAGAAGAAACAAAATTGTACTGAAGCTGGGTGATGAGCATATGTAAGTTCATCATTCAACTTGTGACTTTTGTATGTTTCACATTTTTCATAATTTAAAAACATATATAGGATGGGGAGATCACTTTGGCTACTCTGTTAAGAAATGGAGTGGCTGGGCTCGGTGGCTCAGCCTGTAATCCCGCG
>NW_007253821.1:205480-242440 GCF_000164805.1 Carlito syrichta | reverse complement strand
ACTGCACTCCAGTCTGGGCGACAGAGTGAGACTCCAACTCAAAAAAAAAAAAGAAATGGAGTGAGGCAAATATGAATAGTTTAGGAATATACTTCAGGCAAAAGATAATGATTGCCTGGACTAAGTTGTGGCAGTAGAGATTCAGAGAAGTACCCTCAAAGAAAATGTTTAGTATCTTAATCCAAAGTGACTACTTTATATGTGTTTTGTGTTATCCCTATTAGTTTATTCATTTTCAAAAGCAGAAACCATTTCTTTTAGTTGAGTCACATTCATAATTCAGAAAGGCAACACGTACATATAGACATTTAATAAGTCAAATAAATTTATTTGTACCACATTTTGTTCCTGACTCTTCATCATTTCTTTTCCTTTCTTTTTTATTTATTTATTTTTTGAGTTAAAGTCTCGCTCAGTCACCCAGGCTGGAGTGCAGTGGCATGCTCACAGTCACCGCAGCCTCAACCTTCTGGGCTCAGGCGATCCTTCCTCCTCAGCCTTCCAAGTAGCTGGAACTACAGGTGAGCGCTACCAATGCCCGGCTTATTTTTTGATTTATTGTAGAGACAAGGTTACACCAAGGTGCCCAGGATGGTCTCGAACCCCTGAGCTCAGGTAACCCTCTCGCCTCTGCCTCCCAAAGTGCTGGGATCACAGGCTTGAGACACCGTGCCCAGCGACTCTTCATTTCAAAGTTCACTATCACAGGCTTGCAGGTAATATTTAAACTATGTTGAAATCTTGAAAACTATATTATATATGTATAACAAAAGCACTAGAGAGTCAGATGCAAACATCAAATTTCTCATCTATAAATGAAAGAGTTACAGGAGATGATATGAAGTCCTCTAGCTCTAATATTCAATGCCTATGTTTAGGCATTGAGGTCTTTATTTGCCTTCTAACAAAACAAGTTGATCACAGGATCTAGAATTTCTGGAAGCAATAATCTAATTCCCACTCTTTGACAGACTAGAAAACTTAGACTAGATGTGTGATGTGAATTGCCAAAGATCAGACAGAGCCTAAAAAGAGCCCCTAAGAAGACTTCTGGCTTCCCAATCCAGGGCTTTCTAAAAGTGTTTCTTAAAATATCAAGTGGATGGAGGAATAATTCAGAAGACCTAACTTATGAGTCAAACCATCCTTTCTGCACAGCTCCATATCTGGTTTTTGATCTTCGATTATTGTGCCTGGCTATGTACCTTGAGGCATTATCCATTTCTAAAATATAATCCAGCTAAATAGTTGCTGTAGAAACAGCATAAACTATTACTATGCCTTCCCAATCCATTCTTCCTTTTTAAAGACCATCATTGAGATGTAATGCACATACCATACAATTTACCCACTTAAAGTGTACAATTCAATGGGTTTTAGTGTATTATGTTTTTTATTTGTTAACTATGGTAAAATATATATATAATGTAAAACTTGACATTTTAACCATTTTTAGTGTACAGTTCACTAATTACATGCTCAACATTGTGCAACCATCACAGTTTCCCAATCCATTCTTATGGTCAGAGTTT
Organism: Carlito syrichta; assembly: GCF_000164805.1. Classification (NCBI taxonomy): domain Eukaryota; kingdom Metazoa; phylum Chordata; class Mammalia; order Primates; family Tarsiidae; genus Carlito; species Carlito syrichta. The sequence goes on along the minus strand of NW_007253821.1, from coordinate 240,908 downwards.
TTAAAACAACCACTCAGCTTTTAAATTGCATTCCAGAAAACATAAAAATATAAAAGCAAAGTCTGCTATAGTATATATGCTCAATGGGGACAATATTACCCCCAATGGGGCAAAAACTGGTTCTTGGAAAACAAAAGAAATCTCAGAAAATGGTTTATGGTACTCTAAATCTTAACCTTACCTATCAAAATCTTACTCATTAGTATTCAATGTCTCTTGCTAGAGACATATTAATTTAAAATAAAATAAAATTTTTCTGTTTAGTGATGTGATAATTTTTTAAAAGGCTGAGAAACACTGTGCTATAAAATTCCAAAGTAAGCAGTTACTCAAAATGTACCATGTAATCAAAGACCATGTCCACCAACCTATAAATGAAGCTATAACCACTGAAACCCACACAAAGTTGTAAACTGCCCATTACCCCACAAAAACTAATTTTATCAATAATGTTAACCAGAATAATGAGAAAAATTATCTTCTAATTTTAATATTTAAAGCAGAAAATGAAAGCACACTGGATAAATAATTGTTTTAAACTTATCCCAACTGATTGTAATTAAGAGAAAATATGACAGGTATGGTGGCTCACACCTGTAATCCCAGCATTCTGGGAAGCCAAAGACGGGAGGATAGCTTGAAGCCAGGAGTTTGAGACCAACCTGGGCAACAAAGCAACACTCCATCATCTCCATAAAAATACAAGAAAAATTTTTTCTAAAAATAGAGAAAACAATTGCTCAGTCTTTTGGCTAGGATCAAGTGCAGTTTCTGTTCTTGTCAGTGTAATATCTATGAAAGAAGAAAGACAATGCATGAACTAAGTAAAAACAGAAAAGAAAAAAAACAAGTGTAAGTTCTTTGATACCATATAGTCCTAATTGCTTTTACAGTCTCACTTTGTAATTATCATCTGTCTCCTTTTCCACCTCTCTCATCCTTAGATGGAAATTCCTAAAGATGTATTCCCAGCACCAAGGAAAGTTCCTAGTTCATGGTAGTTAGTCAACTATTTGATGAACTAGAACAGGGACAAGAAAATAAAGGAGAAGGAAAGATACAGGGAGAGAGGGGAGTAAAGTAAAACTTTCCACAGGCAGCTGGAAAAGAGAGTTCCTAAAGATGTGCAAGAGAAATTGTCTCAACTAATAACAGTATGTCGGAAGTGAAGGGGAAGATGGGATAAAACAGATGGCACAGATTACTCAGTTATTCAGTTTCCTGTGTGAGCCATCCAGTGATATTAACCCAAAAGATCTCATTTGTTGTCCTTTTCTTTTTTGACATTTTCTCTCTTTTAGGGAGAAGAATGGGAGAGGAAAAGGCTCCCATGGACATCTGTAATAGGAGTAAATAATCAAGTCCACATATTTAATTAAAGAAATACCTACATAGGGACTTCCTAGCACCAAACTTCTATAAAGTACAAGGTTTCTATCCTCATGTATGTTCCACAGGTATTTAAATACTTGAGCAGCACACTAGAAGACACTTTTATAATTAAATACCATAACTTTAGGTGTTATAAAATCAGTTAAATGTTTCTTTATATTGCTGCAGAACTACGAACTTACAAGAGCTCCATTTCTTTGTGACATTTATATTGTCTTTATTTCTTGCTAAAAAGTAATCACTTCACACCCTTTTTCAATATTCATTTGCCAAGCAGAGGTAAACAGATAAGTAATATACTATGTCACTTTATAGTTTCCTGAGATCTTCTGAGATAACAAAATTAGCTCACTGTAGTTTATTTCAATAAGTGAGAAAAAGTATGTGAAAGCATTTTACAGACCATAAAGCAACATCCAAGCCAAAGTAATCATTATTCACCACCAGATGGTGATCATGTCTTATTTAAAGCAAAATTCTGACACTTTATTTGGGTGCCAACCAGCCAATGGCTGAAAAATGATCAATAAGCAAAACAGGGTGTCTAAATAAAATGCTGGTGATTTGTTTTTAAGTATGATGATCAAATGGAACAAAGCAAACAAACATAAGCAATAAAAAATAGGTTTTGCTTGAAGATTCTAAAGGAATTGATTTCTCCATGTGAACATTTGCTAACTCTAAAGATTAAGGAAAAAAACGACAATGAACATGTTTCTGGCAGTCTTGTAGACTATTAAGCCATTCATTCCACATTAAACTTCTTGAACTACAAATTTACTCAGCAAAATGGTGACACTAAACACTTAAGAAAAAAAAATTTTTTTAATGAAAATGTTAACATACACCCCCAGAGAGACTAATAAAATAAAATTCCATGGTTTCATTACCCACTTCAACAATTATAAACAGACACTTTCCAATGAATGATTTTAAAGTAAATTCCAGATATCATTATTTCATTCATTATATTAATCATAAAAATTGTTTTAAAATAACCATAGGTCGGGTGCGGTGGCTCATGCCTGTAACCACAGTATTTCGGGAGGCCAAGGTGGGAGGATTGCTTGGACCCAGGAGTTCAAGACCAGCCTAGGCAACATAGTGAGACTTCATCTCTACAAAAAATTAGCTGGGTGTGGTGGTACACAACTGTAGTCCCAGCTACTGAGGAGGCTGAGGCGGAAGGATCACCTGAGCCCAGGAGACTGAGGCTGCAGTGACCCGTGATTATGCTACTGCACTGCAGCTGGAGCAACAGAGTGAGATTCTAACTCAAAATAAAATAAAATTAAAATTAAAATAAACAGAAAACCTTGCCAGAGTGGCTTCACAAATAAAGAGTTAGTTTTTCTCACTTAACAAGAAATCCAGAGTAATCAGTTGCTAGTTTTGGTTTAATGACTCAACAAATCCATCATAATAAACTTCTTGGAGTTCCCAAATATACCATACTATTTCTAGCCTCCAGGTCTTATAGCACGCGCAATTCCTTCTATTCTCACCACACCTCTTCTCATCCTCAGAGTTCAGTTTGGTTGTTGCTTCCTTCAAAATCATTCTTATATCCCACAATATCAGGATTAGGTGTCCCTGCTGAGTGTCCCAGAGTGATTCTAACTTATACTTACACATCACATTGTATCATAAATGCCTGTTTGATTAGCTGTATCCCACATTCAACAGGACTACATCTTCAGCACCTAGGACAGTACCTAGCAAATAGCAAGCATTCATTAAAGACGTGATGAAAAAATGGAATTGGTCTTTTCAAAAACCAAAAATCTGTTTTTCATAACAGGAACTTCTCCTAACTAAACAACTAATTAGCAAAGGATTAAACAATAATACATGTTTTCTTGTTCATACTTAAAGAATCAAAAAGAACATTTCTACACATGTAAAATAGAATATCCATTTTGACACAATTTATGACACTCAATTAACCATACCCATGCTATTAACTTAGAAGTGGCTAATCATAAGCTGAATTTTATGAATATTTAATTCATAAACCTTAGGAAATTTAGTGAGCTTCATAACATATAATAAGAGGACAGGCTACCTAAGCCAAACAAAAACAAAACAGAAGGGACGGTGACTAAATAAATGGCTCCCCTGTGCCCCACTTCATAGTCAGTCACCCCACTTCTGGCCTCAGGTAACCACTGGTCTGCTTTCCAACACTACAATTTTGTCTTTGTTTCATATAAATAAAATAATACATAATAAACTCTTTTTGTAGGGTTTTGGTTTTGCATATTTTGAGGATTTAAACTTTTTATTTATTTATTTATTTAGAGTCAGAGTCTCACTCTGTTGCCCAGGCTGGGCAACAGCATACAGCAGCATGAACATGACTTACTGTAGCCTCAGACTTCTAGGTTCAGGCTTTCCCTCCGCCTCAGCTTCCCAAATAGCTGGGACTATAGGTGTGTACAATCAAGCCTGGCTAATTCTTTTGGTCTTTTGGTAGAGACAAGGTATTCATACTTTTTAATGTTAGTGTACCCTTGTACGACTATATCATAATTTTTTCATCTAGTCATTGATTGGTGAATGTTTGAGTTGTCTCCAGTTTTTCGCTATTATAAATAAAACTGCTATTAATATTTCCATACAAGTCTTTATATTTTTCTTGAGTAGACAGTAGAGCTGATGGGTTGTGGAATACATGTAGATTTAAATTAGTAAAAAACTCCCAAACGTTTTGCCAAAGTAGTGGCACCATTTAGTATACTCAGCATTTTTGCATAGGCGTTCCAATTGTTTTACATCCTCACCTCGAGGTGTCAGCCATCTTAGACGAATGTGTTTTCTACTTGTTGGATGGAGTGTTCTGGAAAAGTAAATGTCTGTTCTTGACAACACTGTTCATGTCTCCTACATTCTGATTTTTCCACTGAGGTGCACTATTAATTGCTAAGAGTGTTGAAATTTTCCATTATAACTGTGGGTTGTGTATATTTTTTCAGTTGTTAGTTTTTGCTTCATGTATTTTAAAACTCTCTTAGTGAAAACACTTTCAGAATTATATCTTCCTGATGAATTATGAAATATCCTTATTTATTTCTACTAATATTCCCCTTTCTGGTCTCATTTTCTGATATTAGTATAGCTGTTTCTGATGTTCTTTTCTATTTCTTTTTTTTTTTCTTGAGTTGGAGTCTCACTCTGTCACCCAGACTGGAGTACAGTGGCCGCTCCCGGCCACCACAGCCTCGACCTGCTGGGCTCCGGCGATCCTTCCGCCTCAGCCTTCCGAGTAGCCGGAATTACAGGCGTGCGCTACCATGCCCAGCTGATTTTTTGATTTATTGTAGAGATGTCTGATGTTCTGATATCAGTATAGCCATTCCCGCTTTCTTATGATTAGTTTTGCATAGTACATAACTTTCTATCCTTCATTTTAACTTACCTCTTTTTTATGTTTTGAGTTGGGGTCTCACTCTGTTGCCCAAACTAGAGTGCAGACTGAGCAGCATGGGAAAAAGAAATTATCACATTGAGCTAAGAATATTTCAAATAAAGGCAATGATACAAAGTTATTTCAAACCTATGTGATATTTTAATAAATGTCTATTTAAATTTGAAATTGGCATTCAAAAATATTTAAAATAACACCTGGGTACAGTGGTTCATGCCTATATTCCCAGCATTTGGGGAAGCTGAGGCGGGAGAGCTGCCTGAGGCCAGGAGCTAAAGACTAGCCTGGTCAACATAGCAGGACCCTGTTTCTACAAAAATAAAGATAAAAAATATTTCAAATGGCTTGCAGACCCTTGGGTACTATTTACTCAAGCTAGAAGAGCCCTAAGGAAGAAATATAATTCCTATGTCATATAGCAGGACATTTAACTCACCATCTACTGTGGGAGACTGCTAGAAGGGAAGTCCCATTAGCGTTTTATTTACAAGGTCTCGAAGGGGGTTTAACATTCAGCAGGCACTCAATATACACTGAGGAATAATACTACACCATAATTTTAATTCTCTAAAAGTATAACAATGGAGGTATGCTGCATCAAAATGGTGGGCTGATCCTCCTGTTCAAATCTCTTAAAATGACAGTAAAAAAAAGAAACAAAAATTAATGTTCTTGTGTTTTCAATAAATATAGTTACAGGGACTAAATTTACCTTACTGACTGAAACAACCAAAAAATTAAACCAAAAAAATGAAACAAGACAAGACATTACACAACAGGCAATAAAAGACAGTGAATAGCGATATATGAGAGATGAGAAACAAAGGAGATAAACCCTACAACCGCCCAATTTACAAAGTGAATAAAGCAATTAAGAGGGAGGACCAGACAAAACCTGGCAATCTCCTTGAGTCAAAGAGATGAGTTAAGAATTAAGAAAATAACAGCAGCGGGGTGGTGGCTCAGCCTGTAATCCCAGCACTTTGGGAGGCCGAGGTGAGTGGACTGCCGCAGCCCACGGGTTCGAGACCAGCCCGGGCAACTTGGTGAGCCCTCATCTCTACAAAAAAAAAAAATAGCCCGGCGAGGTAACTTGTGCCTGTAGTTCCGGCTACTTGGAAGGCTAAGGCAGAAGGATCACCGGAGTCTAAGCAGGTCAACACTGAGTGGCCACGAGCATAGGGTACCGCGCCTGTTCAGCGGAGATCCCGGAGCCCAGCAGGTCGAGGCTGCGGTGGCCGGGAGCGGCCACTGCACTCCAGTCTGGGCGACATAGTGAGACTCCAACTCAAAAAAAAAAAGATGACAATGGCAACTAGAGTTCACAGGGCTGAGTGCCAGAGAGGATAAAACTGCTGAGAGCACTCTGGAAATTTGCAAATGGTCCCCTCTGAGACTTCAGCAAAGCACTGATCACTGTTATGTGTATAAGGAAATTAACCAGGTCAGTGTAAGAACCAATCCAAAGGGAAAGAGGCAAGTGTCCAGTGCCCATACAGGAGGATGAAAAAGTCCTGCCCCCAACAGCAAGAATGAAAAAGTTCATCCTTCGATCAGCATCAGTTAGAGGTGAGGTTAGCAAATTTTATCCCACAAATCAAACAAGGTCCACTAGCTATTTCTGCATAACACAAGAGCTATGATATATATTTTTTCTTTTTGTGGAAAAGCAAGATTTATTTATTTTTTTTATTTTTTTGAGTTGGAGTCTCACTCTGTCGCCCAGACTGGAGTGCAGTGGCTGCTCCTGGCCACCGCAGCCTCGACCTGCTGGGCTCTAGCGATCCTTCCGCCTCAGCCTTCCAAGTAGCCGGAATTACAGGCTTGCGCTACCATGTCCGGCAGATTTTTTTACTTATTGTAGAGATGAGGTCTCACTGCCCCGGCGGGTCTCGAACCCACAGGCTCAGGCAATCCACTCACCCCAGCCTCCCAAAGGCATGAGATTACAGGCTGAGCTACTGAGCCTGGCTGGGAAAGCAAGATTTATTAAGAGGACAGAAAAGCTCCCAGAGCAGGAGGGGGCCTGAGGGGGCTGTCCGATTTTTAAATTATTAAATGGATGGGGAAAAAAGTCAACAGTAGAAGATTTAATGACAATTTATAACTATATAAAATCCAAACTACAGTATCCAAAAATAAAGCTCATAACCATGCTCATTCATTTAAATACTTACTATGATTGCCTTCACACTACAATGCAAGAGATGGGTAGGTGGCACACATTATATAACCCATAAATCCTAAAATATTTACTATCTGGATCTTTACCAAAAAATGGATCTTGGCTCAATATGAAAAAACTAAACCCTAGAATAAATGCAGATCTGGTCCCACCTAGCAAATCTTACCAGAAAGATGTTAAGTAACTTATCTGTTTAAAAATTAGTGAATTTAATCACAGTCCACCACAATGATCAAGAATATTATAGAAATATTAATAGACATGGCATAGTAAAATTCAGTGTCTATTATCTACTCAAAAATTGCCAGCTATGCAAAGGAAGGAGTAAGATTCAAACCATAACAAGAAGAAAAAACAATTAAATCTGACCCAGAAATGACTCCGAAAACAGAATTAGTAGAAAGGTCATGAAAAATTAGTGTAGTCATAAACAACTATAAATGACTATAATTCACAAGTTCAAGAAACTAGAGGATGGTCAGGCATGGTGGCTCATACCTGTAATCCCAGCACTCTGGAAGACCAAGGTGGGAGGATTGCTTGAGGCCAGGAGTTTGAGACCAGACAGGGGAGCATAGATAGACTCCCATCTCTACAAAAGATTTTAAAAATTAGCCAGATAGCACGTGCCTATAATCCCAGCTACTCAGGAGACTCCCTTGAGCCCAAGAGTTCCAGGTTGCAGGGAGCAATGATTGTGCCACTACACCCCAGCTTGAGTGATAGAATGAGCTTTTAAATTAAAAAAAAAAAAGCTAGAGGAAAACCTGAACATGTTGAGTAGAGACAGGTTAATACAAAAAAGATCCAAGTGAAACCTCTAGAAAGGGAAACAAGGTCTGATACAAAAAATAAATGGAATGCAATAAAAGATCAAACACTGTAAAAAAAATTAGTGAACTAAAAGATGTAACAATGAAAACTAAACAATGATACAGTGAAAACACTATCTTGATCTGGTGAAAAACTTACTAAATACAATGAAAATAAAAATTTAGCATGTACCTAAAGAAGTATTTGCAAAAAAATCTATAAAACTAAAATTCCATTAGAAACAAATAAAGGTCTCTAATCAGTGACCACAGCTTTCTCCTTAAAAAACTGCAGTAAGAATGGAAGGACCTCCAGATGGCTGACTAGAGGCATTTTGTACTTGCTGCCGTCCTAAGAAACAAAACACTGAGTAGATAATGACACTTGGAAGAGATCATCCAAGAGTTTCCAGACGCATTGGCATGTGCTTGTGTTCCCATTACTCAAGAGGCTGAGGCAGGAGGATTGCCTAGGCCCAGGAGTTTAAGACCAGCCTGGAGAACATAATGAGACCCGTCTCAAAAAATTTTTTAATTAATTAATTAATTAAAAAATAGAATAGGCTGGACATGGCAGCTCATGCCTGTAATCCCAGCACTTTGGGAGGCAGAGGCAAGAGAACGGCCTGAGCCCAATTGTTCGAGACCAACCTGGACAAGATCACATCACCTCAATAAAACAAAAAAATTAGCCAGGTGTGGTGGCACATGCCTATAGTTCCAGCTTCTTGGAAGGTTGAGGCAGAAAGATCACTTGAGCCTAGCAGGTCGAGGCTGCAGTAGCCATGATTGTGCCACTGTACTCCAGCCTGGGCAACAGAGAGTGAAACTTTGACTCAAAAAAAAAAAAAAAAAAAAAGAATAGCTTATCCAAAAGAACACTAGAATTCAACAACAAATGACAGGAAACACCTGCAGCAAGGCAGGAGAGAGAAGCAAGGCAGTATATACAACCAGAATGAGTAAATGAGAGACTCTCAGTGGTCCACATTCCCATCACTGACTTGTACAATCCTAGTCATCAGAAACACCTTCAACTCTTGTGGGCCCAGGAGTTCAAGCCCAGCCTGAGAAAGACAGACCTAACATAGGAAGCTGCTGGGAGATTGTGCAAGGGCACTGATCCAGGGAGGAAACTCATGCTGGGTCCCACGTATTCCCAGAGACCTAAGTAGCTACAGCAATGCACCATTTTTTAGCTCTGTCCCTAATAGACTGTATTGTCCTGAGGTCCAGTACTGTCAAAGCTGAGGCACAAGCTAAGCTGAGGCCCAAAGCAAGGTCCAGGCTACCACTATCAGAGTCAAGCGAAGGTGGGATGTGCATACCCCACCTACCATAATAGGCTATCACCATCAAAGGCAGCTCCACCCTCCCCAGTGGCAGAGTCCCTGCAACCTGTTGCTGCTCTCCATCTGAGTATTCTGCTGGGGCCTGGAGATTGCTCCACCCCTGCCCACCACAGATGGTGCCTGCACACACCATCAGGGGGCCTGAGGACAAGCTCACTTAGCCTGGTTCTCCCTGCCCCCTCTTGCCAATAAGCCAGAGCACACAGTCCACAAGACAGAATTGTCCACCCACCATCACTGGTACCTGAGCACTCCTCCCAAGGGCCTGAGGTTAGTTCTACCCAGCTTTTCACTAATGCCACAGCTAGAACCAACCTGTATGCATCAAATGCAGGCCTAGAGACTGGACAGCCTAGCCCATCACAGCAACCACCATCATCCATGCCAAACCAGCTGTCCAGAGGCTCCAAAGTCCAAACACTCACCCAGCCCATCTATGTCACTACTGGCATCCAAGTAAGCCACCTGTAGGCCCAAGAATTGGACTTTCTATAACTGCTAACACCAGTGTCAGCATACACAACTGTGGGCCCAAGGATAGGTACAATCAATCCACCACTGCCACCACTAGGGACTGAAAACTGGCCTACCTGGCAGCCTAGTCCCCAGCAAAACATCAACACAGCCTTCACTAATAACCACATCCTAACCTACTGAGGGCTGGGTATAGTGGCTCACGCCTGTAATCCCAGCACTTTGGGAGGCTGAAATGGAATGATTGCTTGAGTCAGGAGTTTGAGACCTAACCCACTGAGGACATATAAGATACCACTGATGCTGTCTGGAACAGAAATCACACATACTACACTACTACACACACCCAGAATCAAAGTCAAAGTGCACTACCCAAACAACACCATAGATAAATCTTTAGGAAAAAATCCTCCCTTATGAAAGCAAATTCCAAACATGGAAGAAGTGACTATTACACCAGATGTACAGATATCAAAATAAGAACATAAGAAATATGCAAAAGCAAGGAAATGTGACACCTTCAAAGGAACATAATAATACTTCAACAAATCTCAATCAAAAACAAATTTACAAATTACTGGAAATAAACAAAATACTGATTTTTAAACAAGTTAAGTGACATACAAGGGATTACTGAAAAACAATACAAAGAAACTAGAAAAGCAAGTCTGGATTCAAATGAGATATTTACCAAAGAGACAGATATCATTAAAAAAAACCAAACAGAAATTCTGGAACTGAAGAACTCACTGAATGAGTTGCAAAACAAATTTGAAAGTTTCAACAGTAGACTAGATCAAACAGAAGAATCTCGGAACTTTTGAAATAACTGAGTCAAACGAAAATAAAGAAAAAAAGAATGAGCAAAGCCTTCTTAGCATATGGGCCAACATAAAACAACTAAGTATTCAAGTTAGTTATATCTTAGAAGGCAAAGAGAGAACAAAAGTGCTAGAAAATCTATTTAATGAGTTAATAGATGAAAACATTCCAAATCTAGCAAGATGAAAATGTTCCAGATACAGAAGGCTCAGAGATCCTCAGACACATGCAAAAAGGCCTTCTCTATAGCACAGTATAATCAAACTGTCTAAACTGAAAAACACATAGAGAACTCTAAAACCAGCAAGTGGGAAGCATCTAGTGATCTATAAAGGAACCCCCAACAAATCGACAGCAGATTTTTCAGCAGAAAACTTATAGGCCAGGAGAGAATGAGATGACATAGTCAAAGCACTGGAAAAAAAACATTGTCAATCAAGGATATTATACCCAGCAAAATTATTCTTTATAAATAAGGAAAAAAGTATTTCTCAGATAGGAAAAGTTGAGGGAATTCAACACTAGACCAGTCCTACAAGAAAAGTTCAAAGAAGTCCTAAACCTAGATGTAAAAGGATAACACAATTATGAAAACACATGAACATATAAAACACATGGGCAAAGCATACACACAAACAAGGAACAGAAAGGATTCAAATAGGACCACTACAGAAAACCACCAAAACCACAGTGACAAAAATGAGATAAAGAAAAAAAGAAACACATAAAGACTATATAACAACCAGAGCCGGGCTCAGTGGCTCAGCCTGTAATCCCGCGCCTTTGGGAGGCTGAGGTGAGTGGATTGCCTGAGCCCACAGGTTCGCGACATGCCCGTGCAACCTGACGAGACCTCATCTCTACAAGAAATCAAAAATTAGCCGGGAGTGGTAGCACACGCCTGTAGTTCTAGCTACTTGGAAGGCTGAGGCGGAAGGATGGCCAGAGCCCAGCAGGTCGAGGCTGCGGTGGCCGAGAGCAGCCACTGCACTCCAGTCTGGGTGACAGAGTGAGACTCCAACTCAAAAAAAACAAACAAACAACTAGAAAACAATGAATAATATGAAAGGAACAAAATATGATATAACAATAACCCTGAATGTAAATGAATTAAATTCTCTAAAGATAAACACTGGTTGAGTGGAAAAACCAAACAAACCATGATCAGCCGGGTATGATGGCTCATGCCTGCAATCCCAGCACTTTGGGAGGCAGAGGCAAAAGGAACAACCTGGGCAATAAGACTTTGTTTCTACAATAAATCAAAAAATTCCCCAGGTGCGGTGGCATATACCTGTGGTTTCAGCTACTTGGAAGGCTGAAGTGGAAGGATAGCCTGAGCCCAGCAGGTTGAGGTTGCAGTGGCCATGAGCATGCCACTGCACTCTAGCCTGGATGACACTGAGACTCAAACAAACAAACAGACAAAAACCATGTTCCAATGATATGCTGCCTACAAGAAACACATTTTACCTGTAAAGACATATATAGGCTAAAAGTAAAGGAATGGAAAAAGATATCTTTCACAAATGAAAACCAAAAACGAGGAGTAGCCATACTATACGTATATCAGACAAAACCAACTTTCAGTCAAAAATAGTGAAAAAATGAAATGGGCTGGACTCAGTGGCTCAAGCCTATAATCCCAGCACTTTGGGAGGCTGAGGTGCAAGGACTGCCTGAGCCCACGGGTTTGAGACTAGCCTGGGTAACTTGGTGAGACCTCATCTCTACAATAAATCAAAAAATTAGGCATGTCTGTAGTTCCAGCTACTTGGAAGGGTGAGGCGGAAGGATCACCTAAGTCCAACAGATCGAGGTTGCAGTGGACATGAGCATGCCATTGCACTCCAGCCTGGGTGACAGTGAGATTCCAACCCCCCCCCCCGCCAAAAGTGAAAAAAAACAAAGAAGGTCATTACATACATTACATAATGATAAAGGGATCAATCCATCCAGCAAGAGAATTTATAACGATTCTAAATATACGATGCACCCAACACTGGAGCACACAACTCAAAAAACAAATATTACTATATCTAAACACAGAGATAGACTCCAAAGATAAGAGAGAGAACTTTACAATAAGAATGAGGATCTGAATATCTCACTTTCCACATCAGACAAATCGTACAGACAAAAAATCAACAAAGAAACATTAGAATTAAACTGGTCTTTAGATCAATGGACCAAACAGACATCTATAAAACATGTTAACCAATAACTAAAGGATCCAAATTCTTCTAATAAGCACACAGAACATTCTCCAATATAGACCAAAAGTTAAGCTATAAAATAAGTCTCATCAATTTTTAAGAAACCAAAATCATATCAAGTATCTTCTTGATAAACAGAACAAAACCAGAAATCAATACCCAGAGGAATTTTAGAAACTATACAAATACATGGAAATTTAACATGTTCCTGAATAACCATTGGGTCAATGAATAAATTAATATGGAAATCAAAACTTTCTTGAAATAAATGAAAATAGAAACACAACATACCAAAACCTGCAGAATACAGCAAAAGAATGACTATATCAAAAAAGTATAAATACTTCAAATAAACACTCTAATGATGCACCTCAAGGAATTAAAAAGCAAGAACAAACTAAACACAAAATTAGCAGGAGAGAAACAATAAACTAAATGAAATAAAATAAAATACAAAGGATCAACAAAATGGAAATTTGGCTACTCAAGAAACTAATAAAACTAATAAAGTGCTAGTTAGACTAACCAAGAAGGGAGAAGAACCCCAAAACAAAAGCAACATAAAAAAGGAGACATTACAACTTATACCACAGAAATATTTGCTGTATGCTAATAAACTGGAAAATCTAGAGGAAATGGGTAACTTCCTAGAAATATACAACTTACCAAGACTGAATCAGGAACAAATAGAAAACTTGAACACAAAATAGCAAATAGAAAGACAGAGTCAGTAATAAAAAGTCTCCCAACAAAGAAAAGGCCAGGGCTGGATAAATTCACTGCCAAATTCTATCAAACATATAAAGAAGAACTAATACCAATAATCCTATAACTACTCAAAAAAACTAAAGAGGAGGTATTCTTTTTTTTTTTATTTTAAAAATGTGTGGTACAATGCAGGGTCAGGTATACAAATGGTCATTATGCAGGTACCCTTGTTGATAAGGTATGCCCCCTTCCTCCCAGCAGTTTCCCGTTCTCATAGTATTATGATAATTGTTCAAGGTCCACTTGTGAGTGAGAACATGTGATACTCAGTTCTTTGTTTCTGTGATAGATCACTCAGTATCAGAGACTCTAAGTCCATCCAAGTTGCTGCGAAGTTCATAATTTTGTCCTTTTTTATGGCTGCATAATATTCCATTGTATATATGTACCCCTTTTTCTTTTTTAAAATTTATTTATTTATTATAAAGATGTGGGGTACAATTCAGGGTTAGGTATACAAACACTGATCATGCAGGTACCCTTGTTGATAAGGTATGCCCCTCCCTCCCCTAGCAGTTTCCCTCAACTGCCAGTCCCATGCCCCCTCTCCTGACAGTTTTCCACTATTGCCAATCACTTTCTTACGGCATTATAATTGTTCAAAGTCACCTTATGAGTGAGAACATATGGGACTCAGTTCTTTGTTCCTGTGATAAATCACTGAGTATGATAGACTCCAAGTTCAACCAATTTGCTGCAAAGTCCATATATTTGTCCTTCTTTATGGCTGCATAATATTCTATTGTGTACATGTACATTTTTTTTATCCAGTCCAGCTTCGATGGGCAACATGGTTGGTTCCATGGTTTTGCTATTGTGAACAGAGCTGCAACAAACATACATGTGCAGGTATCTTTTTCGTAGAATAATTTGAGTTCCTCCAGGTATATTTCCATTAGGGGAATTGCTGGGTCATATGGAAGGTCAATTTCTAGTTCTTTAAGAAATCTCCAGACTGTTTTCCAGAGAGGTTGTACAAGTTTGTATTCCACCAGCAGTGTAGAAGCCTTCCTTTTTCTCCACATCCTCGCCAACATCTGCTGTTGTGTTTTATTAATGATGGCCATTCTTACAGGGACTGGGTGGTATCTCAATGTGGTTTTGATTTGCATTTCTCTGATGATGACTGAGGCTGAGCACTTTCTCATGTGTCTGTTGGCTGCCCGTATATCTTCTTTTGAGAAGCGTCTATTCATGTCTTTTGCCCACTTTTTAAAGGGGCTGTTTGCTTTTTTCCTTTCAGTGTGTTTGAGTTACTTGTAGATACTAGATGTTAGGCCTTTGTCAGATATACAGTTGACAAATATTTTTTCCCATTCTGTGGGGTGTCTCCCTGCTCTCTTGATGGTTTCTTTTGCTTTGCAGAAGCTCGTTAATTTGATGAGGTCCCACTTGTCTATCTTATTTCTTAAGGTATTGGCCTTTAGGGTTCTGGATAGGAATTTGTTGCCAGTTCCAATTTCCATAAGGGTGTCTCCTGCGTTTTCTAAGGTTCTTATAGTTTGATGTACCACTTTTTCTATCCAGTCTTCTTTCGATGGGCAGCACAGTTGGTTCCATGTTTTTACTATTGTGAATAATGTTGTAATAAACATGCCTGTGCAGGTATCTTTTTCATAGAGTGAATTGAGTTCCTCCGGGTATATTCCCAGAAAGGGGATTTGCAGGGTCATATGGAAGGTCAATTTTTAGATCTTTTAGGAATCATCAAACCGTTTTCCACAGAGGTTGTACTAGTTTACACTCCCACCAACAGTGTATAAGTGTTTCCTTTTCTCTGCATCCTCTCCAGGAAACATCTGTTGTTTTTTGAGTTATTGATGATGGCCATCCTGACTGGAGTTAAGTAGTATCTCAGTGTGGTTTTGATTTGCATTCCTTTGATGATTAGTGAGGCTGAGCATTTTTTCATGTATCTGTTGGCTGCTCATATGTCTTCTTTTGAGAATTGTCTACTCATATCTTTTGCCCACTTTGTAACGGAGCAGTTTGTTTTTTTTTTCTTTTTAGCACATTTGAGTTCCTGGTAGATCTTGGATATTAGGCCTTTGTCAGATACACAGTTGGCAACTGTTTCTTCCCATTCTGTGGGCCATCCATCTCCCTGCTCTCTTGATGGTTTCTTTTGCTTTGCAGAAGCTTTTCAGTTTGATGAGGTTCCACTTGTGTAAGAGGAGGTACTCATACCAAAACCAGAGAAGGACACAACAAAAACATAAAACTACAGGCCAACATCCCTAACATATACACAAAAATCCCCACAAAATATTAGCAAAAAAAAAATCCAACAGCATATCAAAAAGGTAATATACTATGATCAAGTTGGATTTATATGAGGGATACAAGGATTGTTCAACATACACAAATCAATAAATGTGATATATCACATCAACAGAATGAGGGATAAAAACTGTATGATCATTTCAAACAGAAAAAGAAAAAGCATTTGGTAAAATTTAACCTCCTTACGTGATAAAAACTCTCAACAAACTAGGCATAAAAGGAACATGACTCAAAATAATAAAGGCCACATATATCAAATATACAGCCAAATGCACACTTAGTGGGGGAAAAGTAGAAACCCTTTCCTTTAAGAACTGGAACAAGACAAGGATGCCCACTTTCATCATACCTATGCAACATAGTAATGGAACTCCTAGCCAGAGCAATCAAGCAAGAGAAAGAAATAAAATATAAAATAAAAATAAAAGGAAGAAATAAAAGCAATCAGGCAAGACAAATGCATCCAAATTGGACAAGTAGTCAAACTGTCCCTCTTTACAGATGACATGATCTTATATTTAGAAAAACCTAAAGATTCCATCAGAAAACTCTTAGAACTGATAAATTCAGTAAAACTGCAGGACACAAAGTCAACATACAAAAATCATTAGCATTTCTGTACATCAATAATGAAACAGTTGAAAAAGAAATCAAGAATGCAATTCCATTTACAATAGCTACAAAAAAATAAAATACTTGGAAATAAATTTAACCAAGGAGGTAAAAGAACTCTACAAGGAAAACTACAAAACACTGATGAAAGAAATTAAAGAAGACACAAACAAATGGAGAAACAGCCCATGCTTGTGGTTAGGAAGAATATTGTGAAAATTACCATACTGTTCAAAGCAAACTACAGATCTAGTGCAATTCCTATCAAAATATCAATGCTATTCTTCACAGAAATAAAAAAAATTCTAAAATTCATATGGAACCAAAAAGAGAGCCAGAACAGCCAAAGTAATACTGAGCAAAAAAGAACAAAGCTGGAACCATCACGCTACCTGATTTCAAAATATATTACAAGCCTATAGTAACCAAAACAGCATGATATTGGTATAAAAATAGACACATAAGGCCATTGGAACAGAATAGAGAACTCAGATATTCACATATCTACAACAAACTGATCTTCAACAAAACCATCAAGAACATATATTGGGGAAAGGATACCATCCTCAATAAAAGGTGATGGGAAAACTGGATAATCATATGCAGAAGAATGAAAACTGGACTGCTATTTCTCCCTATATATAAAAAAAATCAAATCAAGATCGCTATAGGCTTAAACATAGACCCCAAATTATAAAACTACTAGGAAAAAAACATAAGAAAATTTCTTCAGGACATTGGTCTAGTGAGATTTATGGCTAAGATCTCAAAAAGCACAGTCAACAAAAACAAAAGTAGACAAAGGGTACAATATTAAACTGAAAAGTAACTGCATAGCAAAAGAAAGAAACAATAAACAGTAAAGAGACAACCTCTTGAATTGGAGAAAATACATGTAAACTACTCATCCAACAGGTGACCAATATCCAGAATATACAAGGAGCTCAAAATAACTCAAAGTAAAATCAATCAATCAATACTAAATAATCCCATTTAAAAACGAGCAACAGACACGGACAGTTCTCAGAAGATATACAAATGGCCAAGTATATGAAAAAGTGCTCACCAACACTAATCATCAGGGAAACGAATATCAAAACCACAATGAAATATTATCTTACCCCATTGAGAGTAGCAAAAAGAAAAAAATAAGAGATGCTAGCCAGGATGTGGAAAAAAGGGAACACTTATGCACTGTTGTTAGGAATGTAAACTAGTACAGTCAACTATGAAAACCAGTACAGCGACTTCCCAAAGAACTAAACAAAGAAACACCATATGATACAGCAATCATACTACTGGAATGTTTTTATAGGGAAAAAAATCAGTATAACAAAGGGATACATGCATGTCCATGTTTACTGCAGGACTATTCACAATAGCAAAGATATAGAACCAGGCAATATGGATGGAATTGGAGGCCATTATGTTAAGTGAAAAATACCAGGCACAAAAAGACAAATATCTCATGTTCTCACTCACATGTGGGAGCTAAAAAAGTTGACCACGTAGAGTGGAATGATATATACAAGAGACTGGGAAGGGTGTATGGGGCTGAAGAGAGGTTGGTTAATGGTCACAAACATACAGTTAGAAAGAAAGAATAAATTCTAATTATTGATTGAAGTATAGGGTGACTATAGTTAACTTTTTAAAAGAGAGACTTAAAATGTATCCCAAACACAGAAATGATAAATATTCAGGTGATATAGCACTTAAATATCTTGACTTGACCATTACACATTCTATGCATGTACCCCATAAATATAAAAAAAAATAAACATAGAAAAAAACTACAATAAAAAGAACAAATAAAACACAATGAAAGCAGAAGAAAGGTAATAATAATTGGCCAGGCACAGTGGTTCATGCCTATAATCCTTCCACTCTGGAAGACGAAGAAGGGAGAATTTCTTGAGGCCAAGAGTTCCAGACCAACCTGAAAAATATAACAAGACTCCATCTCTACAAAAAAATTTTTTTTTAATTAGCTGAATGTGGTGACATGTACTTGTAACCCTAGCTACTCAGGAGGCCAAGGCAGGAGGATTGCTTGAGCCTACAAATTAGAGGCAGCAGTGAGCCATGATGGGCAACTGAGTGAGACCTTCTCTCAAAAAATTACAAAGTAATTAGTAGAAATCAATGAAAACAAAAGCTGCTTCTTTGAGCAAATTTTAAAAATTGATAGACTTTTATGCAAACTAAATGGGGAGGGACAGGGAGGAAAAGGCACAAATTACAATATCAGCAATGAGATGGATAACAGATACTACAGACATAAATAGAATACTCAAAATAACATAATAGTATAAGCAAATCATGTTGATAAATTCTATAACTTCACTGAAATGGAAAAATTCCTTGAAAGAAATAATTTACCAAAGTGCATCCAAACAGAAACAGATAACATGAAACAGATAACATGAACAGCCCTATATCTATTAAATAAACAGATAAACAGATAACATGAACAGCCCTATATCTATTAAACAAACTGAATCTGTAGTTTGAAATCTTCTTATAACGAGCATTCCAAGCCCAGATGGTTTTCATTGGTAGATTAAACCACACATTTTTTAAATACCAATTCTATACAAACTGATCCAGAAAATTGAAGAGGAATTCCCAATTCCTTCCATAAGACCAGTATTATCTCATAACAAAATGTATTATCTCATACAAAGACATCAAAAAAAGGAAAATGACAGACCAATAGTCCTCATAAACATATTTACAATATTTCTTCACACAAATTTAGCAAATATATAAAAAGCGCGACTCATAATGATTGTCTTAGTCTGCTTGGGCTGCCATAACAACTGGCATAGACTAGGTTAACAGAGAATTATTTTTTCACAGTTCTGGAGGCTGGAAGTCCCAGATCAGGGTGCCAACACTATTGAGTTCTGGTGAGGGCTCTCTTTCTGGCTTGCAGACTGCCACCTTCTAACTATATCCTCACATGATGAGGAGGGGTGTGTATGTGCAAGTCACCGTCTCTTCTTATAAGGCCACAGTCTTATAGAATAAGAGCCCCATCCTTATGACCTCATTTAATCTTAATTACCTCCTAAAGATGTTCTCCTCAGATAGAATAGGAATTATGGCTTCAAAAAATGAATTTTGGGCCAGGTGTGGTGACTCACACCCAGCACTTTGGGAGGCTGAGGTGGAAGAATTGTTTGAGCCCAGGAGTTCAAAACCAGCTTAGGCAACAAAGCAAGACCTCATCTCTACAAAAAAAAAAAATCAAGTAATTAGTCAGGCATGTTGACATGCACCTGTCATCTCAGCTACTAAGGAAGCTGAGAAAAGCTGAGTGTGAGGGTGCTATAGCCAAGATTGTGCCACTGCCTGAGTGACAGAATGAGACCCCGACTCAATAAAACAAAACAAAGAACGAATTTTAGGGGAACACAACTCGTTCTATAATAATTATTAAATGAGCTTAATCCCAGAAATGCAATATTGGTGGGGGTTTTTTTAGAGTTGAACATGTTTAATTCTCGGATGGAAAGAAGTGCCTGAAAATTCAAACAGGATGCCACCTGAAACTCCCACGGCTACAGGTCCTTCAGGCCAACGAGGGCAGCCCAAAGAGCCTTGAGGTTTGGTGCTCAGGCAGTCCTGAGGCAGGTCACTTGCAGCTGAAGTTAATAAACATAAAATTTAAAAATATGATCTTAATATATGCAAAAATTTTAACAAAATTAAATGTCTATTTCTTTCAAAATATCTCAGCAAACTAGGCATAGAAGGGAACTTCGTTTAGTAATTATAGAAGGGCAGAGTGAAAAACCGCCAGTTACTATGATACTTAATGATTAAAGACTGAATGTTTTCTATATAAGACTATACTTGTTCTAGCAACAAAAAGAACTCAAAGGCATCCAGTTGTCTTTATTCACATATATATCATAATCATTATGAAGAATATTTTTAAAGTTATTAAAATCAAATAAGTTTAGTAAGGTTGTAGAATACAAGATCAATATACAAAAATTCATTGTATTTTTATATATCAGCAATGAATAATCAATCATTGAAACTGAAACAATACCATTTAGACTAGCACAAAAAATATTTAGGGATACATATGACAAGAAATGTAGAAGATCTATATACTGAAAACTACAAACACTAAAAAAAATTAAATAAAACTTAAATAAATGGAGTAATGATAATGAACATTTGTATACCTAACCCTGAACTGTACCCCACATCTTTAAAATAAAAAAATTAGGCCGGGCTCGGTGGCTCGACCTGTAATCCCAGCGCTTTGGGAGGCCAAGGTGAGGGAATTGCTTGAGCCCACGGGTTCGAGACCCACCTGGACAACTTGGTGAGACCTCATCTCTACAATAAATTTAAAAAATTAGCCGGGCATGGTGCGTGCCTGTAGTTCCAGTTACTTGGAAGGTTGAGGCAGAAGGATCACCTGAGCCTAGCAGGTCGAGGCTGCAGTGGCCGGGAGGGGCCACTGCACTCCAGTCTGGGTGACAGAGTGAGACTCCAACTCAAAACAAAAAAAAAGTTTTTAAAAACTGAAATAAATAAATGGAGTAATGTACCATGTTCATATATCAGAGGAATCAATAGCTTAAGATGTCATTTTTCCCCAAATTCATCTATGGATTCAAAATAATTACAATAAAAATTCCAACAAGATTTTTTTTGTAAAAATGATAGGCTTATTCTAAAATTCATACGACAATGCAAAGGACCAAGCATAGCTAAAATATCTTTCAAAAAGAATAAAGTTGGAGAAGTTGAATTACATGATTTCAACAAAGCTAGAGTAGTCAAGGCAAATTACTGGCCTCAACATAGACACACAGATCACCAAAACAAAATGGAGAGTCCAGAAATAGACCCATACATATATAGCCACTAAGTTCTTAAAAACACTTTTTAAAATTTAAATAAAATTCATATAACATAAAATCCACCATTTTAATGTTTACAATTAATTGGTTTTAGCATATTCACAATACCATGCAACCATAACCACTATTTTAAAATATATACTTAATATTTTTATTATATATAATATATAGCTGATCATATATTTATGATATGTATTTATACAAGATATATTTTAAATAAAAATTGGAATCATGCTGGGTGCAGTTGCTCATGCCTATAATCCCAGCACTTTGGGAAGCTGAGGTGAGAGGATTGCCTAAGCCCATGGGCTCGAGACCAGCCTGGGCAACTGGGCAAGATCTCATCTCTACAATAAATCAAAAAATAAGCCAGGCGTGGTGGCGCATGCCTGTAGTTCCAGCTACTTAGAAGACTGAGGTGGAAGGATCACCTGAGCCCAGCAGGTTGAGGCTGTGGTGGCCGTGAGTGTGCTACTGCACTCCAGCCTCGGCAACAGAGCGAAGACTCCAACTCAAAAAAAAAAAAAAAGTTAGAATCATAATGTGAGTATAAATATTAAGTATAAAAATATATTATATATTAAAATATATATATAGTATTTATTTAATGTAAAGCCAAGGTCTCACTGTGCTGCCCAGGCTGGTCTCAAACTCCTGGGCTCAAGCAATCCTACCTCAGCCTCCCAAAGCACTAGGATCACAGGTGTGGGTCATGGCACCCAGCCACATGACTACCAACTGATTACAAAATGTTTTCATTAACCCAGAAAGAAATCTTGTCCCTTCCAATTCCCTGCATCCCAACCTCTGGCAGCCACTAATCTATTTTTTGTCTCTATGACATAATTTGGTCATGCTGGATATTTCATATAAATGGAATAATATATAACAAAACCAAAAGTTGGTTGTTTGAAAAGATGAACAAAATTAACAAACCTTTAGCTAAATTGATGAGAATACTATGAACAACTGTATGCCATCAAATTAGATATCCTAGATGAAACGAACAAATTCCTAGAAACAGATAAACCACAGAAACTTACTTAAGAAAAAATAGAAAATCTAAATATCCCTATAAGGAGTAAAGAGACTGAGATAGTAACCAAATTTCCCACAAAGTACTGCAGCTACTCTAAAGAATGGGGCAGGTGGATCACTTGAGGAATTCAAGGTCCTGTGATCAGGCCTATAAATAGCCACTGTACTCCAACCTGGGCAACCCAGTGAGACACCACTCTCTAAAAAAAAATTTTCTTTAGAATTAATTTCCCACAAAGAAAAGTCCAGAACCAGATGGCTTTACTAGCAAATTCTATCAAACATTTATAAAAGAATTAACACCAGACTTTCTCAAACTCCTCCAAAACACAGAAGAGGGAATGCTTGCCAACTTGTTTTATGAGGCCAGTATTACCTTGTGTGACATAATAAAAAATACGTATTTGTTCTCTTCCTCTCACCCCAGTTCCTGACGTGAAGCTCCTAAAATTCTTGTAATTTCCTGAGTGATAGGGTGCTAATAGCATCTTTTGTTCTAATATCAGGAATGCCAAAAAATGTATACACATTTTAAGAGAAATCCACAGTAATCAGAAGTGTCTGGCCGCTGATATAACCACTTTGTGCACCTCTTATACAACAGGCTGTGCCACCATGCCCCGCTAACTTTTTTGATTCTTGCTATGTTGCCCAGGCTGGTCTGAAACTCCTGGGTTCAAGCAATCTTCCTGCCTGTCTCCCAAAGTGCTAAGATTATAGGTGTAAGCTACCATGTCTGGCCAAGATAAAAACTTCTTGCACAAAGCATAAAAAGAAAATGTAAACTTTTAAAGATTGACAATTATACTACACTAAAATTTTAAAGTTTGTATCAACAAGACATACTATAAAAACAGAATGCACAGAAAGGAAAAGTGAATCGCCAAAAAACACGAAGACATGTTCAAACTCATCACACGGCCAAATGAAAAACGAATTCACAATCACATTAGCGAAAACATTTTTTTTTTTTTTTTTTTGAGTTGGAGTCTCACTCTGTCACCTCGACCTGCTGGGCTCCGGCGATCCTTCCGCCTCAGCCTTCCAAGTAGCTGGAACTACAGGCGCGCCCTACCACGCCCGTCTAATTTTTTGATTTATTGTAGAGATGAGGTCTCGCCAAGTTGCCCAGGCAGGTCTCGAACCCGCGGGCTCAGGCAATCCACTCACCTCAGCCTCCCAAAGGCACAGGATTACAGGCTGAGCCACCAAGCCCGGCTCATTAGCGAAAACTTAAAGGTCTGACAATAGTAAGTGTGGATTATCTGGATAAATGGGAACCCTCATACACTGCTGGCAGTATATGAATTGATAAAACCTCTTTGGAGAGCAATCAGGTTACAAAAAGGATTTAAAAATTATATATCCTTCGGCCCAGCAACTCAGCCCTAGGCGAATCTGCTAGAATGTTCATTACCACACTGCTCATAATAGGAAAAAAACAAGCCTAAATGCATACCAACTTAAAAAGCATGAATTATAGTATAGTAGTCCCTCCTTATCCACAGGGATTATGTTCTAAGACCCACAGTGGTGCCTGAAACTGCAGATCGTACCCACATATATACTACGCACAAATTTCTTTTTCCTTCTTCACAATTTCATAGATAGAAAATTCATTCTTACTGTGTATCTTAGCAACCTTAACATACAATTTTTTTCTTTCCTTATTAAGTCAAGAACTTTCACATTTTCATTTAAAGGAAGCACTTTATGGCTATTCTTTGGCATATCCAAATTGCTAGAATCACTCCTCTTACGCTTTGGGGTCATTATAAAGGAAAATAAGGGTTACTTGAACACAAGCACTGTGACACCACAACAGTCTGATCACCGAGACGACTACCAAGTGACTAATGGACCAGTAGTGGATACGCTGAACAAAGGGAAGGTTCACATGCTGGTCAGGATGGAGCAGGACAAAGCTAAATTTCATCATGCTACACAGAACAGTCACAATTTAAAACTTATAACTTGTTTATTTCTGGGATTTTCCATTTAATATTTTCTGACTATGGTTGATTGTGGTGACTGAAACTGCAGAAAGCAAAACTGGGTAAGACTGCACAGCTGTATTTGCATGTAATGTGATACAATATAGCAGCTAAGGTAAATAACTAAAACAACATGGATATACCGGGGTATACACATTTTAAGAGATGTTACCTTTGCACTACTCTTCAAGGCTGAATTGAATTAAGGTAGCAATATTATAACTGCAGAAGTCAAACGTGACTTGTATTCATCTTTTGTTACTAGTATATATTGAGTTACCATTTTAATACAGTGTTTTCCTTCCTTAAAATGTGAATACTTTTTTTGGGCACCGTCTATATTTTTCAAAGTGTTGAAGGCAGAAAAAAAGGAAGTTGCAGAGGAATGTTTACAATATTATACCACTTACTATGTAAACCTACACCATATATTGTTTATGGCTATATAAATACATACTCCTAGTATAAAAGAATTTATGGGAATAAAACTCCAAAATTCAGGGCAGTGGCTGCCTGTGGGAATGGATGGAAGATAATAGGAACAGGAGTAACACACAGAGGGCTTCAAATAAATCTGTAATTTTAATGTCTTTTAAAGAGTAAAAGTAAAAACAAGGAACTTGAAAGAAAAAAGTGGGCCCTAGAAAACTTCAGAACTCCAGGGATTTTTAAAAAATCATAAAAATCTTTCACGAGCCGGGCTCGGTGGCTCAGTCTGTAATCCCGGCACTTTGGGAGGCTGAGGTGAGTGGATTGCCTGAGCCCGCAGGTTTGAGACCAGCCCAGGCAACTTGGCAAGACCTCGTCTCTATAATAAATCAAAAATTAGCCAGGTGAGGTAGCACGCGCCTGTAGTTCTGATTACTTTGAAGGCTGAGGCAAAATGATCGCAGAGCCCAGCAGGTCAACGCTGGGGTGGCCATGGGCATACCACTGCACTCCAGCCTGAGCAACAGAGTGAGACTCCATCCAACTCAAAAAAAAAAAAAAAAGCAACATTCTGTGCTCTATTATCAACCTTAGCAAAAATGGAGAAAAGCTCACAATATTTATTTCCCTGCTATAGATATACATTGTTACATTATTGATAATTCCAGCTTAAAAAGTATACATTATCTTTTTTTATCTTTGAGACAGAATCTCACTATGTTGTCCAGACTGGCTTACACAATCCTCCCACCTCATCCTCTCACGAGAGGCATGTGACACTGCTCCTGGTTTAATTTCGTTTCTTTCTTTTTTTTTTTTTTTACAATAGACTCTTTAATTTTAATAATACTTTCAGTAATACACCAAAGGATATAAAGATAGGTTTTTCGATTTTTAAATATGAGGGAATCTTTTTTTTTTCCTTCTTTTTTTTTTGAGTTGGAGTCTCACTCTGTCACCCAGACTGGAGTGCAGTGGCCACTCCCGGCCAACGCAGCCTCGACCTGCTGGACTCCGGCGATCCTTCCGCCTCAGCCTTCCAAGTAGCCAGAACTACAGGCATGCGCTACCACGCCCGGCTGATTTTTTAATTTATTGTAGAGATGAGGTCTCGCTGCCCAGGCAGGTCTCGAACCCACGGGCTCAGGCAATCCACTCACCTCAGCCTCCCAAAGGCGTGGGATTACAGGCTGAGCCACCAAGCCCGGCTTATGAGGGAATCTTAAATGTCAAGAACAATCCTTGGTGAAACTCAATTTCCTTTTGAAAATGTTACTATTTAAAGCAATTTTTATGGCTATTAACTCTTTCATTCCCCCAAAACATTTTGTCTCTTAACCTTGCTAATTCTACCACAAATATTTCTATTTTGAAAAATTAAATTTCCATTTTATTATATAAGATACTTTTAAACAAAAGCAATCACTGATTTTATTAAAACTATCAAAATGAGATTTATGTATAGAAAGTGAAAGTATTTTAAGAAAAGAAGGTCTAATAATTCTATTTAATTATCAATAGTAATTTTCAGAACACTTTATTTTAAGTCACAATAATTTACATCAGGAAAACTTCAATTATACTATACTCAAATTGAATTTTTAGAAAATAAATCCCTTATCCTCAAAATAATTTCCCATGGAGGCTTTACTACTTGACATACAATTTTAAAACATGCATTATACATTCAATATTGTATATTTGATGTTGCTGCTGATTTACTTTTTGAGTCCCCAGTCATATTTCTTTTAACTATTTGCACTAGTTTATTTTATTTTTATTTTTTAATATATATTTTTTATTTTAAAGGTGTGGGGTACAGTTAAGGGTTAGGTATACAAATATTCATTGTGCAGGTACCCTTGTTGATGAGGTGTGTCCCCCTTTCCCCAGACAGATATTGACTACCATTAATCCCACCTCCCTTCCCTTCCCTGTCTCCCCACCCCCATAGTTTCCCGCCACTGTCAATCCTTTTCTTATAGTATAGTATAGTAGTTGTTCAAGGTCCACTTATGAGTGAGAACCTGTGATGCTCAGATCTTTGTTTCTGTGAGAGATCACTCAGTATTATGAACTCTAATTCCATCCAGGTTGCTGCGAAATTCACGATTTTGTTCTTTTTTATGGCTGAGTAATAGTCCATTGTGTATATATACCACATTTTTAAAATCCAGTCCTCTTTTGATGGACAGCATGGTTGGTTCCATGATCTTGCTATTGTGAAAAATGCTGTGATAAACATACATGTGTAGGTATCTTTTTAATTGAGTGATTTGAGTTCTTCAGGGTATACTCCCAGTAGGGGGATTGCGGGGTCATATGGAAGGTTGATTTTTAGAGCTTTTAGGAATCACCACAGTGATTTCCACAGAGGGTGTACTAGTTTACACTCGCACCAACAGTGGCTTAATTTCTTTAACTGGCAACATTTTGTCTTTTAAGATGATAAAACCATCCTTCACTAATTGAGTGGTATGAAACCAGACTTTAATCACAGCCCAAATAATATTACAGATCTAAGCTAGCACATAGTATTTAATAGTTGGAAAAACAATTACTCCTCACATGGAATTCAACTCAAATATCTCTGCTACAGAATCGTTGAAAATTAATCAAGTCTCTTATCAACTTTCAACTCACACAAACAGATATATAACTTATGTACTTCTCATCTATAAAGTGGACTCAAATCATACTACATATTTGACATATGTGTTTGTTTCTAAGAGTAGCATTTCACTTTATTTGAAGTTCCATTTGCTTCTCTGGAGACAGAGGAACAGAAAGAATATCTACCAACTATCAAATCTGTGTACCTAGCAGAATATAGCAATCTCTAAAATTAAATTTGTTTTTTGATAAGTAAAAAGTAACAGTTAAAGAAAGCTTCATCTATAAGAGAACACAACTGGGCACAAATGCCCAATAATTAATTAAGGCTAATTTTAACTATGTTAAGTAAATACATAAATGAGCCACTCTAAAAAACTGTTCTTAAAAGCATAACAAAACATGCTACATGTACATTTAATGCATGTATA
The DNA here is from genome assembly GCF_000164805.1 of Carlito syrichta. Taxonomy (NCBI): domain Eukaryota; kingdom Metazoa; phylum Chordata; class Mammalia; order Primates; family Tarsiidae; genus Carlito; species Carlito syrichta. The sequence goes on along the minus strand of NW_007253821.1, from coordinate 213,171 downwards.
CCATACACATGTATAACAACTTAAATAATTAACAAAACCCAAAAAAGCTATGAAATAAGATATACTGCCATAATCTGTTCAGAGTAAGCTTTTTAGATAGCTATGAAATTAACATACTTAGTGTTTCAAATAGTACTCATAAGTAAGTTATTAGAATTCTGAATTTTTTAAACTAGAAAGTCACATATTTCCCTTATAAACTCCCATATCTTTTCAGCTGTTTCCCTCCTCAGTAAACAAAATGATTAACTATTCATTTTCTAAGCCAGAAACCTGAGAATCAATACCAAACTCTACCTACTCAAAAACACTTCACATCAATCCATTTCCTCAGGTCTTATCAATCCTATCTGTAAAATCTCTAAGATCTAGCCTTTCTCCTCAGTCCCCACAGCTACTGCCACAATTCCTATCTTGCAAATAATACTATCACAACTTCTAGCTGGTTTCTGTATCCCCAAACTGCCCAAAGCCTTTCCAAAAAACTGAGTTTCAGAAATGAGAATTTCAGGGCACCCCTGGTAGAGATCATTTAAAACAATTCAGAGAAAGTGTGATGGGAATTTTTTTTTAAGGGTAAATAGCAGGAAAGGAATAATGACTTTCCCCCTGAGGTGTCTTGGGAAAGATAAAAGAAAAACTGAATTTTAAAACTATACTCTAAGGATTCCCATAAAAATCCCATAAAATATATTGTTAACCTAGAAGAGGTTAACAATATATGCTTTGCATGCAGTTAAGACATGGTATAACTATATCGGCTGGGCACGGTGGCTCATGCCTGTAATCCCAGCACTATGGGAGGCTGAGGCAAGAGGAATGCTTGAGCCCAGGAGTTCTAGATCAGCCTGGGCAACATGGTGAGACCTTGTCTACAAAAAAAAAATCAAAAACTTAGCTGGGTGTGGTAGCACAGGACTGTAGTCCCAGCTATTGGGAGGCTGAGTAGGGAGGACTGCTTGAGCCCAGAAGTTCAACGCTACAGTGAGCTGGTGATCTCACTAGTCTGGGTGACACAGTGAGACCCTGACTCAGGAAAAAAAAAAAAGACATATATAATCCAAGAAAGGAGTTGAGAAATAAGCCAAAGACTTTCTATCTCAGGTTTGTACAGTACTATTATGAAACCTAAGACAGTGAAGACCCAGGAATAACACGAGTCATTTTAAAAAATAAGCGAAAAAAAACAAACAGGAGGGGAGGAATTCAGCAATGTACATCTTTACAAGCAATACCCAAAGAAAAAGAAGAGTTACACCCTGAAAAAATGTCTAGCGAGCAAGGGATGAAAAGAAACACTAGAAGAAAATAAAAACTAAATGCACATCAAAATACACATTACTACTAATTTGAAACATGATACATTCATTCAACCAACAGCTGAGTACCTACTATATGCTACATACTATGCTAGAAATAGAGAGAATAAGACAAAATTAATTCCTTATGGAACTGAACCATTAATCCCTGACATATTGCCTTAATTCAATGTGCTATTTTTTTACTTTAAAGAAAGGAAAATCACCTCTAAAGCATTTATAGTTCCCAATGTAATTTTCCAAAGAGGTCTAAAGTTCCTCAACCATAAATCGTATCAGCACTTAATGCATGTTATAGTTAGGTTACAATTTCCTATACAAACCATATTATCTCAAACTTCTATGTCTTTTCCCATGCTGTTCCCTGCCTGGAATGCTTTTCAAACTTCTATGCAACCATTCAAATTTCCATAATGACTACAGTGATGTGAGATTTCTTCTGGCCAAAGTTAAGTACTTGCTCTTTTATGTTCTCCAAGCACCTTGGAATTCCTCAACACCGCAGTTATACTTCATATTGTAACTGTTTGCACAACTAGATTCATGCAAACATGACCACACAAACATGATACAAATATATACTGTCTTCAAGAGGCACACTTTAGAATCAAAGACACAAGGAAGTTAAACAGATGGAAAATGACACACCACGCAAAGCAGTAAACAAAAGACAGTTGGAGTGGCTATACTAATACCAGACAAAATAGACTTTAAGACAGGTGCCGTGGCTTGTGCCTGTAATTCCAGCTACTCAGGAGGCTGAGGAGGGAGAATTGCTTGAGTACAGAAGTTTGAGACCAGTCTGGGCAATATAGCAAGGCTTGTCTCAATCATTAATTGCTTAAAAATAGACTTTAAGACAAAATTTGAAGAAATAGGTGGACAAATAGGTGAGAGCAGACGATCCTGATTACAGATTAAAATCACTGATGCCAGGGCCTCAATTCCCAGATATTCTGATTTTACAGGAGTTAAGTTATAAGGCCCAGGCATCAGTATTCTTCAATGGGACTTAGGTGACTCTAATTAGCACACAGCCATATACAGTTAATTAAATCACGAGAATAGCATAAAGGTTGAAAAACACTTTAATTGGGGTAAATGGAAGTCGTAGTAGTAAGGAAGCACACCCTGGAGGCTTTTGATGACACACTGCACAAACTTTTATAGTCACAGGAGATGGAGTCTCAGTTCAAAAATATTCAAAAAGAAAACTATTTCAAAGTGTGAGGAAGATCAAAGTTGCCCTAAACAATGATAAAGACCAGATTAAAATGCATGTTCAAGGTCTTCAACTATACTTATAAACTTTATTTCTGGCTGGGCACGGTGGCTCAAGTCTGTAATCCCAGCACTTTGGGGAGGCCGAGACGAGAGGATTGCCCAAGTACAGGAGTTCGAGACCAGCTTGGGCAACTTGGCAGGACCTCATCTCTACAATATATCAAAAAAATTAGCCCAGCATGGTAGTGCACGCCTGTAGTTCCAGCTACTTGGAAGGCTGAGGCGGAAGGATTGCCTGAGCCCAGTAGGTCGATGCTGGGGTGATGCTGGGGTGACTGTGAGAGTACCACTGTACTCCAGCCTGGGTGACAGAGACTCTGACTCAAAACAAGACAGAACAAAAAAAAAACTTCATTTCTTTGGCTTCAATATATCTCAGTATCTCATCCAAATACTATACCTTTTAAAAATAATGTTCATACAAATAAAAATTGAACTTTTAGAAGTAAAAAGAACAGAATGGGAAAATACATGGCCTGACAATTAAGTTCGTGAACTCACCACTGTGCGCTTACGTAGACAGCACTGTACAAACAATTAGGTAAGGTTTTATAAACTTGGCATATAAGTGTCTCAGAGCTGTGTTCGTGTCAATGTGTGGTGGTGTCTTGCTGAGTAGCATTCATTATTGTTGTTGCAGGTTTTGTGTGCCATTGTGAGAATGTCAGAGCTTGAATTAAAGCAATGAACAGACAGTAAATTTCTTGTTAAATTTGGCAAGAGTAGAAGTAAGATCAAGGACATGTTAGTCCAAGTTTATGCGAATAATGCCATGAAGAAAACGACAGTGTACAAATGTTTTTCTGAGGGGAGAGAAAGCATCACTGATGAAGAGAGGTCAGGATGGCCAGTAATGAACAGAACTGACAAAAATATTGCAAAAATTCATCAAACTGTATGTCAAAATTGTTGACCTACTGTGAGAAGCATAGCTGACCAAATAAACATTGAAAGAGAAACAGTTAGGAAAATCGTTTCTTTTTTTTGAGTCAGAGTCACACTCTGTCACCACCCAGGCTTGAGTGCAGTGGTGCCTACAGCTACCACAGCCTTAACCTGCTAGGCTCACACAACCCTTCTGTCTCAGCAATCCAAGTAGCTGGAACTACAGGCACATGCCACCACGTCCAGCTAATTTTATGATTTATTGTAGAGACAGGGTCTTGCCGAGTTGTCCAGGCTGATCTCGAACTCCTAGGCTCAAGCAAACCTCTCACTTCCGCCTCCCAAAGTGCTGAGATTATAGGCATGAGCTACCGCACCTGACCCAGTTAGGAAAATCTTAACTGAAAATCTTGGCATGAGAAAATCTTGGCCAAAAATGGTCCCAAAGGAGCTCTTGCATTATGACAATGCATCAGTTCACACAGCACTGTCTGTGAGGGAGTTTTAAGCCAGTAAACAAATAACTGTATTGGAACACCATCCCAACTCACCTGATCTGGCCCCCAATGACTCTTTTCTTTACCCAAAGATAAAGGAAATATTGAAAGGAAGACAGCATGATGATAGGGCATCAAGGGTAATATGATGACAGCTCTGATGGTCATTCCAGAAAAAGAGTTCCAAAACTGCTTTGACAGGTGGACTAGGCACTGACATTGGTGCATAGTTTCCCAGGAGGAATAGTTCAAAGATGTCCATAGTGATATCCAGCAATGAGGTATATGACACTTCTTCTGGGATGAGTTCGTGAACTTAATTGTCAGACTTTGTATGCTATAATCCGACTAAGTGTCAGACTAAGATCACAGTATTGAGGGTCACATTAGAATCATCACAACACCAAACAAACCTGAGGAGACAATACTATTATTAAGAATATTATCACTACAGGCATTTAGCCTATAAAATTACGATAAAGCATGCAGACTACACGAAGTCCCTTTATTTGCATATTTATAATTTATTTTTATTTCTATAAAAGATGGGAATGGAGAAAGGAGGTCCAAAATATGGGAAAATAGTTAAGAAAAGGGTGAGATACAGTTTTCATGGGGAGTAAACCAGACAAAAGTAGACGAGAAGACAGGCTATACAAAGAAAAGGCCATGAAACAAAAAGAAAAGTGGCAAGGACAAACCAATAGATCACAGACAAAATACATGTGGCAAAAAAATCTCTAATATGAAGGATGTCATGAAATGTCTGAATTCAGATGCCCAAGTTAGTGCTGCTGTTAGATGGCTTTCTTATACTTCTGGTAAAGTAGAGCTTGGCAAGACTTTAATGGGAGTATAAATTAAGCTCCATTATACTTAGGATTAGTCCAAGTTTTCCAGTGTGTTACAATATCCCCAAACTCCAAATGCCAAAAGCAAGTTACAATTTGGAATAACTCACTCTGACTTTTTTTTGTCCTCAAAGGCTTTTAACATTTAAACACTGAAGTTTTTAACATTTAAACACTGAAGTGGCAATTATATTTGTTTGCAGAGCCAGTTGTGAGGCTCCTCAGGACTAAAGAAATACGATATCAAAATAAATTCCCTGAGAGATTCAGCATACCAAGTACCAAAGCCTCATAATCAACACTGCACTTTTGCTGTAAAACACACTCACTGAGTGATGATCAAGGCACTTAATCCCTTACTAGTAGGCTATTGTCCAGTATATTCTCTCCCAACCCTCTGTCCTCTAAGTAACCTAAGAAAAGCTTTTAAATTCTACCTCCATAAATTTATCTTTTCCCATCTGAGTACACAGCATCACCACTCATCTAACTTTATCCTCATCAAATCAGTCCACTTGAATAAGACTTTGAGAGCAGTTTAACAGCAATGTTACAACTCTTACCCTTACTGCCAATTACTGTCTCTTGGTCCCCATCTCAGCTTTACCTTATGGCAATTAGACAAAGAAAACCATGGCTATCCTTCAGTGAAATGAATTAGTTTAATGTAATGTTATCACTCTGTTAACAGAAAAGTTTTTAGACTCACCTAACCTAAGAAAGAAGAGTTATTGTTAAAAAGTTAAATGCAAAATTAGATAAATATTGAAGAAACTATTGCTCTACTAATATTTTCATTCACAGGACAATCTAGGCATTTAATAGGTATTATGCTGGTTCTAAATGTGTTCTCAACACAGAGATAATCATCTGATAGATTTCTTTCTTCACATAATGGAATAGGAATCAAAAATTGTTTTTTCAGTTTAAGGGTCAGATAGTAAATACTTCAGTTTTTTTGTTTTGTTTTGTTTTGTTTTGGGGGGGCGGGTTTTGAGTCAAGAGTTTCATACTCTGTCGCCCAGGCTGAAGTGCAATGGTGCAATCATGGCTACAGCAGCTTCGATTGGCTGGGCTCAGGTGATCCTTCCAAGTAGATGGAACTACAGGAGTGCACCACCACACCTGGCTAATTTTTTGATTTATTGTATAGATGAGATCTCACCATGTTGCCTAGGCTGGTCTTGAACTTCTGGACTCAGGCAATCCTCTTGCTTGGGCCTCCCAAAGTGTTGGGCTCAGTGTGAGCCACTGCACCTGACCGACACATCTTAGGTTTTGATGTTACATGTTCTCTGTGACAATTATTTAACTCGACTACAACTGTGTGAAAGCAGCCATAGACAACCGTATATAAACAAATTAATATGGCTGTGTACCAATAAAACTTTATTTACAAAAAAAGATGATAGGCCAGATTTCACCCATTGGCAGTAGTTTGCCCAACCTTGTACTATACTATTACAGAGTAAGTTTTAACTTCAAATTACATACATTTATTTTAAACACAATATTACAGCTAATGAAATGGGACATAAAATCTGCTTAATTCAAGTATTAGCTCTAACCAATGTGTCAATTACTTCCAATTGTCAATGGAAGAGTGTCACTCTCACATGCTGGGAAAATGTTTAATTTAAAAATTTATATAAGATTTAACTCTAAAAAGAAGTCTTAGGACAGGACATGGTCCTATAATAAACTGGGAAAACAACTATTAATATCATAACCATTTATTTCACACTTGCTATTACCCACCGGTCAGTAGGGACAGAATGATAAATAGAAAGCCCTGTCCTTAAGGAGTTTGCTATCTTATAGGCTAGACTATAAGCTCAAAAAGTGTTATGAGTACCATGACATAAAATTTACACAGAGTACCTGCAGGGTGACAAGATAAAAGTGGTTAATTTAACCTGAGAGACACAAAGGAAGCAGGAAAACTTTCACAGAGCACTTGATGCTTAAAGAGCAACTAATGATGAGTAGGCAAAGGAAGATGAGCAGACGAAGGAAGGAAGATGGTGAGAGGATACTCAACTCAATGGGAGGAGAATGAGGAAAAAGCACAAAGATGTGAAACAACCTTTTATACCTTCAGAGATATGCAAGCATTTCAGCATAATTAAAACAGTAGCAATAACTATAGGAAAGTGAGGATGACTATAAAAGGGGATAAAGAAATAGACTTGATATCAAAGTCTATCAGAAGTTAGGGTCTAAGAGGCTCCTTGGTTTCTGATCTGGTGACTAGAGTGGATGACAGTAACATTCAGTGTAAGAGGTAATTCAGGATGAAGAGTAAATAAATAAAAGTAGCAAATCAATTTTCCTTTCATACAGCCTCTTAAGAAAACTATTGTTAGTCGGGCTCAATGGCTCAGCCTGTAATCCCGCACCTTGGGAGGCTGAGGTGAGTGGATTGCCTGAGCCCGCGGGTTCGAGACCCACCTGGGCAACTTGGTGAGACCTCATCTCTACAGTAAATCAAAAAATTAGCCGGGTGTGGTAGCGCGCGCCTGTAGTTCCAGCTACTTGGAAGGCTGAGGCAGAAGGCTCGCCTGAGCCCAGCAGGTCGAGGCTGCGGTGGCCGGAAGGTACCGCTGCACTCCAGTATGGGCGACAGAGTGAGACTCCAACTCAAAATAAATAAATAAATAAAACTATTGCTAAATAATTTTTTGGTGATGACCAAAGAAATACATAATTAGCATATAGAAAATAAAATGTGAAAAAATAAAACCAAAGGCTGGGCTCAGTAATCCTGTAATCCTAGCACTTTGGGAGGCCGAGGTGAGAGGACTGTCTGAGCCCAGGGGTTCAAGACCAGCCTGGGCAACTTGGCGAGACCTCAT